>NC_092273.1:16322847-16347847 GCF_036320965.1 Panulirus ornatus
ATGCGGCTTTTCTTCGTCTGTTAATGGCGCCACCTCGCTAACGCAGGAAACGGCGATCAAGAATGAAAGAACAGCAAGATTCTAAATATATATATATATATATATATATATATATATATATATATATATATATATATATATATATATATCGTAAATGAGATGACCTTGCCGGGCTTAAGGCCTCTAAGGGAGGATGAACAGCTAGGTTGACTGTCGACCGACTGCCGCAACCAGGACTCGAACCTACAGGTTCTCGATCCCTGGGCGGCCCGTCGTCAACGCTAGCCAGCATACCACGGAAGGGGGCCCATGTCTTCCTCCTGCGCGCGGCTCTCCCTCCCGCAGCAGCTAGAGGGAGCCGGGTGACAGCTTCTGTCCTGCGAGCTCTCCTTCCTCCATCTATCTCCTGGTGGGTGCCCCCCCAATCCGCCGCCGCGTGCAGGTGTTCCTAATCAGGTCTTTCCCAGGGAGGAAGGAGGGAAGCGGGGGAAAGGGGGAAGAGGTGGAATATATATATATTTCCATCAGTATCGTTTCCGAGATTCAAATTTCCCTCTCAGACAAGTCCCTCATATCTCTCTCAGGTACGTAAATTCAACTATCGCTCAGGCAACTAAATCTATTGATGGGGGAACTAAATTTGTCTCTTTTAGTTGAATTTTAGTTCTCAAGCACATAGATAACCTTCTAGAGCTTCCTTTTTTTTTTCTTCCTGCCTCACGGTACCTTCCATCCTTATGAGGCTAATGCAGCACTCAGGAAGCTGGCCACGTCCACCGGTTGGGATCACAGGCCATACTGCTGCAACGTGTGTGTGTGTGTGTGTGTGTGTGTGTGTGTGTGTGTGTGTGTGTGTGTGTGTGTGTGTGTGTATTCCAGAGTCCATGGGGAAGTGAAACACGATAAGTTCCCAAGTGCACTTTCGTGTAATAATCACATAATCAGGGGAGATACAAGAAAGAAATATAACAGTCAGTTGATATACAACGAAGAGACGTAGCTAGGACGCCATCTGGTAAACAAGTGACTAGTCGAATGAAGGTCGGGTGCGTTCAAGTCTGGCAACAAGCGCATCATAAACTTATCATGTGGACAAGAAGGGGAGCTGTTTACAAATTCTCTCAACAATAACGCTATCCAACTGGTATAGACCTTCACTAATATTAAGGTTACAATTCTTTGTGTATTCAACAACAGAATATTGAATAATATTTCTCGTGGTACAGGAGTTGAGAGTTAATAACCGAGATGGCATTACTCCAGTCAATACAATGGTCATAATTTCTAACGTGATTAAACAAGGCATTTGATTCTTGTCCTGTTCTTATACTAAACTTACGTTGCTTAAGTGTAACAGAAAGATCCTTATCAATATGCCCAAAATATATTTGGGCCAGGTGAGGGTATTCCCTCAAAGGCCCAGTCCTCTGTTCTTAACGCTACCTCGCTAATGCGGGAAATGGCGAATAGTTTGAAAAAAAAAAAAATATATATATATATATATATATATATATATATATATATATATATATATATATATATATATATATATAAGCGTCTGGGGTGAACCATGGAAAGCTGTGTAGGTATGTATATTTGCGTGTGTGGACGTGTGTGTGTATACATTGTGTATGGGGGTGGGTTGGGCCATTTCTTTCGTCTGTTTCCTTGCGCTACCTCGCAAACGCGGGAGACAGCGGCAAAATATATATATATATATATATATATATATATATATATATATATATATATATATATATATATATATACACATTACTCATTTTCAGAACAGAAACTAATCTGGCTGGAATGTACCAAGGACAGAAAATAGTCTTTCATAAGGTCGTGAAAGGTTGAAGGTTAGCGCGGGCCAGGCTGGCTGCTGGAGTCGTCATAATGGCAGAACCCTTCTTCTCACCCGCCCTCTCCCTTCTCTCTCTCTCTCTCTCTCTCTCTCTCTCTCTCTCTCTCTCTCTCTCTCTCTCTCTCACACACACACACATTCACACACACACTCATTCCAGAACACCTTACTTGTGTTCCGCGAGAGCCATCACATTTAAAACTTTTATTTCTTGGCTCCTCGCATAGTCCAGCTGGGGCTACCTACGCCCCGACTCTCTCTCTTGCCTCTTAACATCTGCCGGCGTGGGACCCCTGAGGCGGGAGGGATTCGCCGCCCGTGTTAAGGCTAAGGGTTAGCGCCTTCCTTGCACGCGCGCGTGTGATGAAAGGCAGAAATTCCAGGAAATGCCAGAGGAGAGCGCGGGGAAGGATCATCGCTCCCTTTAGCGAAGGATCAGGTCTTTTGTGTGTGTGTGTGTGTGTGTGTGTGTGTGTGTGTGTGTGTGTGTGTGTGTGTGTTTCTGAATGCATACGTTGGGTGTACGAATTCCTCATCCTTGACGTGGTCTACGGTTCTTGCATGTCCAAGCTTTGTCTCGTCAAGAACCAATTCTTGAACCACGTTACGTCCAGCCTCCTCCTCCTCCTCCTCCTCCTCTGGATGCATTTTCTCGCCCTGCGCCCAGTGACCTGACCCCCCACTTGTGATTCACGGACGACCCCCACACTAATATTTCACGTACAGGGCATCTATAGAGACTGGCTCTTCGGATGGCCCCACTTACCCTGCATGACTTCCATGACTATGCAGTTCACAGCCCCGCGCCTGCATCGTGTAATGATTAGTGTTTTTGGCTTCTACGTCAATGTATGTCAGACCAACATCTCCACAACACGGACGAAAATACCATAACATTATTCCCTACAATTTACAGAATTTGATTTAGGCTAGCCTCTCTATTTCTATTACTTTCTATCTATCTATCTCTATGAAATCTGTCCCATGTTCTTCCGCACACCCACGAAGACCATCTTTTTTTTCTTCCTGAGGGTTCGCCATCACCACACACCCCTCTCCCGTGTCATGCTCTCGCAAACTCGTCACATTTCTCCCCCTCACCTTCTCTTAACCTCACCATTGTCAACCCACCAACCTCTCTACCGCCTCCGCCTCCTCCACCTCACACTACCCTAGAGTCTCCAACCTCACGTCTCGCCCGCACTAATGTGATTTACCCACTACGTCTCGGAGAGGCCTTGAGCTGTGAATGCGTCTTCAGGCAGACCCGTCCCAGCGGTGGTCATGCACGCATCTCCTACCGCCGCCGCCGCCATGGTTGACCCACACTGGCATTCACTGGACGCCATCCTTGCTTCCTGGTCATCAGCACAGATTGATGGAGGAGGCGTGCAGCGTCTGTGTGTGTGTATGTGTGTGTGTGTGTGTGTGTGTGTGTGTCTAGCTCACACTTCGAATTTTACCTACATGAGCTTTGGCGAGGCTGTATCATCGGCAGCGTAGCCACGTCAAAGAAATTTTCACTTTACAGGAGACCACAGCGTTTCCCTGCTACTGGAAGTAGCGCATGGGCATCCTTAGAGCTCCGGGAGCTCCTGGGAAAGGAGTCCTGAAGTACCGCCAAGACTCCTTTAAAGAAAGAGTTCCTAAGGCAATACTAAATGAATACGCGTGTATATATACATATTATCCCTCCTAACCCCATACATTTTCAAAGGCATGACGCTCTCAAGGTGAAATCCGACCCCATGTGATCGCTGGAACCAGTGTTTCTGTCGTCTGACACGGGTATATATGACTGGAGGGGCAGTGTTTATGACTTGTGTTAGGAAGGCAGAGGTTTTACTGCTGGTAGGGTCATTCCACCGTATGTGTGTGTGTATGTGTCGTATCACTGTTGTGTTTCCATAAGAGTGAGGGGGAGGGCGGGGTGGTGAGTCCATGTTTCTGAAGTGTGAGGCAGGGAGGGGGAGGGTAAGCTTTTATTTTCTTATTTTCTTCTTCCTGAGAGTTGGTGGTTAGCTTGGGAGTGGACTGTGTGGGAAGGCTTTAGTGGTGTAATTACCTGAGTGCCAAGCATATTAGGGAGGGACTGCATTAGGAGGGGTCTCTTGTTTCGCTTTGGCCGCCAAGCAACCAGACAGGGTGAGTGTGTTCATTCTTCGTGTGGTCTGGTATATACTCTGCTTTTGACGAGGGTGGATATGGCCAGGAAGGTGAGGTGCAGTTTAAGGTGGAGCGGGTGAACAATTTGTTGAGGATACGATGGGATTTTTTTTTTCTTTTATCTAAATCTGGTAGCAGAAATGTGTTGATGTCTGTGGTATGCGGGGTTGAGTGTCATGTTTGGTTTGTGAAGTCTTGAACGGCTGGAGTTTTGTCGAGTGGAAGCGACTGTCTATTAAAGGTGACTGGAGGGTATAGGTTTGAGTGGAAGTGATTGTTCATTTAAGGTAATGTCTTCATAGATTCCCAATTAGTGATTGGGACGTGCAGGAAGATCTAACTACTTTACTAACTGTGCTTTTCTTTTTTGTGTGAATCTACACAAAGGGGTGGTTGTCGGTAAGCGACCAATCTACATGTAGATAGTGAAAGAAGTGTTTAATTGAAGGAAGACTGTATGGACACAATAAGAGGAAGGTTTTCAGATCAGACTGCTAATAGCATAGGTAGGAGTAAGTTGAGAGGTGGCAGTAAGGCGATGGTTCGAATATACCTTACAGACATAAAGACGGTACAGGTTTGAGTGCAAGTGACTGTTCATTCAAGGTGACCGGTGTGTACAGGTTTGAGTCATGTTTGTGGAAGCTCAAAGAAGGTGGCTGAAGACTTCTGTGGAAATGCAGACATTCTGGTTTGGGTGAGCCACTGTGCCAAGTTCTGTGATGAGGTTCAGCATGTCTGCTGTTAAGACAGCGGAGTCAGGGTGTGAGGATGTGATCTGTAAGGTTGTCTACACACGAGAGGACTTCCACACCAGAGTCTTCAGGAGGTGATGTAAAGTCATGGAGGAGGAAACTGAAGAGGGTTGATGCAAGAACTGTTCCTTGGAGAACTCCATTAGGGAGCGCGGGTGATTTGAGGTGGAGCCTTGGTGAGTGAGTGTGGCTTCAGGCCAGCTGTGAAGTTTGGCCATTCGCTTCTTCGGTGTTGTGAAAGTGATGTCAAATATCTCTTGTGTGAGCATTCGTTAAGGAACTGAGTCAAATGGTTTACTGACGCTGGCACTGAGAGCTGTCTGGCATCTTGCTGTCTAGCCATGAGCGGCTGAAGATGTATATGTAAGCGTTTGGAATAAAACTGAGCTAAAAGTGTTTTCGTATGTATAATGCCGCTTGCCAAGGCCTGTTGCCGGAGAGTGCTCAAAAAAGTTATAACCGCACTGCATGCGTCAGTGGGAGTGAAGGGCTATCATTATTCTATACCCACAAAACTTTTTTTTCTTTCCCAGGATCTCCTGAATATCGGAGGTTGCGCTGCAATCAGAGGCAAGGAAAGGACTGGACTTTCTTTTTTTTTTTTTCCTTCAGTGAGATCTTTGACGAGATTATACGACTGTGATTAAAATTTGCAGACTTTGATTTTCATTTCCAGCGTAACCACAAGAAGGCAGTTTCCGGATAGGCGTACACACACACACACACACACACACACACACACACACACACACACACACACACACACGTACATATTCGCTATTTCCCGCTTTACAGAGCCTCAGAAAGAATATCCTTACTTGGGCCCCTTCTCGGTTCTTTTATTTTTCTTTTTTTTGGAAACGTAAAAAAACGGGAGGAGAGGATTTCCAGTTCTACGCTCCCTCCCGTTTTAGTCGCCTTCTACGACACGCAGGGAATACATGAAAAGTATTCTTTCTCCCCTATCCCCAGGGATAGGAGAAGTGGGAGACCAAATTGGAGGTGGAAAGATGGAGTGAAAAAGATTTTGAGTGATCGGGGCCTGAACTTACAGGAGAATGAAAAGCGTACAATGAATAGAGTGAATTGGAACGATGTGGTATACCGGGGTCGACGTGCTGTCAATGGATTGAACCAGGGCATGTGAAGCGTCTGGGGTAAACCATGGAAAGTTTTGTGGGGCCTGGATGTGGAAAGGAAGCTGTGGTTTCGGTGCATTACACATGACAGCTAGAGACTGAATGTGAATGAATGTGGCCTTTGTTGTTTTTTTCCTAGCGCTGCCTCGCACGCGCGCGGGGGGAGGGGGCTGCCTTTCATGTGTGGCGGGGTGGCGATGAGAATGGATGAAGGCAGCAAGTATGAGTATGTACATGTGTATATATGTATATGTCTATGTATGTATATGTTGAAATGTATAGGTATGTATATGTGCGTGTATGTATATGCATGTGTATGTGGGTGGGTTGGGCCACTCTCTTTCGTCTGTTTCCTTGCGCTACCTCGCTAAAGCAGGAGACAGCGACAGAGTATAATAAAAATTCATACATAGGGTGGATGACGGTGCGAAGGTTCTAGGAGAAGTGAGGAATGTGTGGCAAAAGAGGTCGTTATCTGGGAGGGCGAAAATGGGTATGTCTTGAGGGTAGAGTAGTGCCAATGATGTTATAAGGATGCCAGGCATGGGGTGGAGGTGAGAATGTGTAGGAATGTGAGTCATTTCTACCAGACTGACTCTTACAGACAGCCTAAACATAAATCATCTTTTTTTTTTGTTCTGTCTTTCCTGTGTGCTACCACGCATTTTCCTCCAGCAGATATCCTCGTCTTCAGTTGTCTGTCCTTTATAAAAACTAGCTGTTCCTCTCTAATGACTTCGTCACAGACCATCAGGTCTTCCGTTATCTTTCTTTGCCATTTGCTCCCATGTACTGTCCTCTATCACATGATCTTATCATAGATAATAATCAGGTTCTCTCTTATCTCTCCTTCCCACGTACTCCTATATACTGTCCTCAAACAGATGACCTAATCACAGACCATCAGATCTTCTGTTTACCTATCCCTCCCATATACCTATATAACGTCCTTCAGCATATAACCTTATCACAAACCATCAGGTCCTCTGTTGTCTATCCCTCCCATATACTATCCTCCAGCAGATAACCTTGTCACAAACTATCAGGTCTTCTGTTGTCTATCCCTCCCATATACTATCCTCCAGCAGATAACCTTGTCACAAAATATCAGGTCTTCTGTTGTCTATCCCTCCCATGTACTATCCTCCAGTAGATAACCTTATCACAAACCATCAGGTCTTCTGTTACCTATCCCTCCCATGTACTATCCTCCAGCAGATAACCTCATCCCAAACCAATAGGTCAACTGTTATCTGACCTTCCCGCGCACTGTTCATATCCAATAATCCCTGCCAGTTTTCATCTGTTCGTCTCATGTTGGCATTATCTTCACATACATAGTGGAACAGTCTCTGAATCTTTCTCGCCGTTACAGGGTTGCAATGTGTATGACGGGTCTCATGCTTCCATGCATATCTCGTAGCGGGTACTGAATACATACATATTTATCTTATGTTACCTAAGACGGCGATATATATATATATATATATATATATATATATATATATATATATATATATATATATATATATTCTTTTTTCTATTTATTATACTTAATCGCCGTCTCTCACGTCAGCGAAGTAGCGCATGGAAACAGAATGGCCCAACCCACCCACATACACATAAACGCCCATACACGCACATATACATACACAGCATAATTCAGCGTATACATACATATACATACACAGATATATATATATATATATATATATATATATATATATATATATATATATATATATATATATATATATATATATATATATATTCATACTTACCTTCATCCATTCCCGTCGCCACCCCGCCACACATAAAATGGCACCCCTCCCCGAGATCACCCGAATCAGCCACCAGCGCTGTATCATCAGCAAACAACAACCGACTCACTTCCCAAGCCCTCATATCCACAACAGACTGCAACGGTACGACGGTACATACGACCCCTGAGCACAACGGTACGACGGTACATACGACCCCTGAGTACAACGGTACGACGGTACATACGACCCCTGAACACAACGGTACGACGGTACATACGACCCCTGAACACAACGGTACGACGGTACATACGACCCCTGAGCACAACGGTACGACGGTACATACGACCCCTGAGCACAACGGTACGACGGTACATACGACCCCTGAGCACAACGGTACGACGGTACATACGACCCCTGAGCACAACGGCACGACGGTACATACGACCCCTGAGCACAACGGCACGACGGTACATACGACCCCTGAACACAACGGTACGACGGTACATACGACCCCTGAGCACAACGGTACGACGCTACATACGACACCTGAACACAACGGTACGACGGTACATACGACCCCTGAACACAACGGTACGACGGTACATACGACCCCTGAGCACAACGGTACGACGGTACATACGACCAATGAACACAACGGTACGACGGTACATACGACCCCTGAGCACAACGGTACGACGGTACATACGACCCCTGAGTACAACGGTGCGACGGTACATACGACCCCTGAACACAACGGTACGACGGTGCATACGACCCCTGAGCACAACGGTACGACGGTACATACGACCCTTAAGCACAACGGTACGACGGTACATACGACCCCTGAACACAACGGTACGACGGTGCATACGACCCCTTTGCACAATGGTACGACGGTGCATACGACCCCTGAGCACAACGGTATGTATGACCCCGGTGCATGACGGTACGCCCCCCCCCCCTCCCTTAGACATGACTGCCTGACCTATGACCTAACCCTTGAGGGATCGGGGTCAAAGACCCCAAGCTATTATCATATACCTTACAGCCTTACTGGAGGTCATCATTAATTATCCTATACTGTTATGTACTTCATCCTACACCGCACAGGCGCCACATCTTCCCCCTCGTATACCACAACCACACTCATGGCTTCTCTCTCTCTCTCTCTCTCTCTCTCTCTCTCTCTCTCTCTCTCTCTCTCTCTCCTCGAAATGACACAACCACATTGATCTTGGACCCGACCGAAAGATATCTTTTCCCCCTCTGAAGGATTTATATATACCTTCCTTATATACATAGTTTCACTCCGTTCCCCCTTCTGTTCCTCCCTTTGTTTATAGCTCTCTGTCTTGTCATCGCAATTCTTTCGTTTATTTACCCTATCATATATACACATCCCTCTAGTGTCTCATCGCTTGTTGTTTTTTTCTTACAAATATTCTACAACATCAACTTGATTTATCATTGCTATTCTGCATGTAGATAACAGTGGACAGTTTTAAGTATGACTTGTACAATCTCTCTCTCTCTCTCTCTCTCTCTCTCTCTCTCTCTCTCTCTCTCGCACACACACACACACACACACACACACACACACACACACACACACATACGGGCCTCTGGTGGTCTACTGGGTCGGCGTTACTAAACCATGAGCCAGCATGGGCTCGCCCGGGGGTCGGAGCCCCATGGGTTCGAATTCTGGGCGCGGCAGAGTCGTCCCACACCCAACCCAGGTGTCCATCTTCCCCCTCGGAGCTGATCGAAGAATGGGGACCTGGCTTAGGCTGGTGTGTGTGTGTGTGTGTGTGTGTGTGTGTGTGTGTGTGTGTGTGTGTGTGTACATAGGAGTAAAGTCATGGTACATTCATACAAGGTAAAGGAGACGGGGCAAAAATACTCCATCCCCGTAAGGCACAAAGTGTAATGACACTCGACTGCCTTAAGTATTCTCACTAACAATGTTGATACAATCCTTATGATACCATTACGCTCATAACAACAACAGAAAGAAAGATGACCTAAATATTCCATACCGTAACCTGCTCGCTCTGTCAACGGTAACTCAGCTCACTGCTGATATGGTGAACCTGTTGTGTCAACGGTAACTCAGCTTACGGCTACGATGGTGAACCTGCTGTGTCAACGGTAACTCAGCTCATGGCTGACATGGTGAACCTGTTGTGTCAACGGTAACTCAGCTTATGGCTTACGGAGTGAACCTGTTGTGTCAACGGTAACTCAGCTCACGGCTGACAAGGTGAACCTACTCTGCCAACGGTAACTCAGCTCACGGTTGACGGGGTGAACCTGTTGTGTCAACGGTAACTCAGCTCACGGTTGACGGGGTGAACCTGTTGTGTCAACGGTAACTCAGCTCACGGTTGACGGGGTGAACCTGTTGTGTCAACGGTAACTCAGCTCACGGCTGACGGGGTGAACCTGTTGTGTCAACGGTAACTCAGCTCACGGCTGACGGGGTGAACCTGCTCTGCCAACGGTAACTCAGCTCACGGCAGACAGGGTGAATCTGTTGTGTCAACGGTAACTCAGCTCACGGTTGACGGGGTGAACCTGTTGTGTCAACGGTAACTCAGCTCACGGTTGACGGGGTGAACCTGTTGTGTCAACGGTAACTCAGCTCACGGCTGACGGGGTGAACCTGTTGTGTCAACGGTAACTCAGCTCACGGTTGACGGGGTGAACCTGTTGTGTCAACGGTAACTCAGCTCACGGTTGACGGGGTGAACCTGCTCTGCCAACGGTAACTCAGCTCACGGTTGACGGGGTGAACCTGCTCTGCCAACGGTAACTCAGCTCACGGTTGACGGGGTGAACCTGCTCTGCCAACGGTAACTCAGCTCACGGTTGACGGGGTGAACCTGTTGTGTCAACGGTAACTCAGCTCACGGTTGACGGGGTGAACCTGTTGTGTCAACGGTAACTCAGCTCACGGTTGACGGGGTGAACCTGTTGTGTCAACGGTAACTCAGCTCACGGTTGACGGGGTGAACCTGTTGTGTCAACGGTAACTCAGCTCACGGTTGACGGGGTGAACCTGTTGTGTCAACGGTAACTCAGCTCACGGTTGACGGGGTGAACCTGTTGTGTCAACGGTAACTCAGCTCACGGTTGACGGGGTGAACCTGTTGTGTCAACGGTAACTCAGCTCACGGCTGACGGGGTGAACCTGTTGTGTCAACGGTAACTCAGCTCACGGTTGACGGGGTGAACCTGCTCTGCCAACGGTAACTCAGCTCACGGTTGACGGGGTGAACCTGTTGTGTCAACGGTAACTCAGCTCACGGCTGACGGGGTGAACCTGCTCTGCCAACGGTAACTCAGCTCACGGCTGACGGGGTGAACCTGTTGTGTCAACGGTAACTCAGCTCACGGCTGACGGGGTGAACCTGTTGTGTCAACGGTAACTCAGCTCACGGTTGACGGGGTGAACCTGTTGTGTCAACGGTAACTCAGCTCACGGTTGACGGGGTGAACCTGTTGTGTCAACGGTAACTCAGCTCACGGTTGACGGGGTGAACCTGTTGTGTCAACGGTAACTCAGCTCACGGTTGACGGGGTGAACCTGCTCTGCCAACGGTAACTCAGCTCACGGCTGACGGGGTGAACCTGCTCTGCCAACGGTAACTCAGCTCACGGTTGACGGGGTGAACCTGTTGTGTCAACGGTAACTCAGCTCACGGTTGACGGGGTGAACCTGTTGTGTCAACGGTAACTCAGCTCACGGTTGACGGGGTGAACCTGTTGTGTCAACGGTAACTCAGCTCACGGCTGACGGGGTGAACCTGTTGTGTCAACGGTAACTCAGCTCACGGTTGACGGGGTGAACCTGTTGTGTCAACGGTAACTCAGCTCACGGCTGACGGGGTGAACCTGTTGTGTCAACGGTAACTCAGCTCACGGTTGACGGGGTGAACCTGTTGTGTCAACGGTAACTCAGCTCACGGCTGACGGGGTGAACCTGTTGTGTCAACGGTAACTCAGCTCACGGTTGACGGGGTGAACCTGTTGTGTCAACGGTAACTCAGCTCACGGCTGACGGGGTGAACCTGTTGTGTCAACGGTAACTCAGCTCACGGTTGACGGGGTGAACCTGTTGTGTCAACGGTAACTCAGCTCACGGTTGACGGGGTGAACCTGTTGTGTCAACGGTAACTCAGCTCACGGTTGACGGGGTGAACCTGTTGTGTCAACGGTAACTCAGCTCACGGCTGACGGGGTGAACCTGTTGTGTCAACGGTAACTCAGCTCACGGTTGACGGGGTGAACCTGTTGTGTCAACGGTAACTCAGCTCACGGCTGACGGGGTGAACCTGTTGTGTCAACGGTAACTCAGCTCACGGCTGACGGGGTGAACCTGTTGTGTCAACGGTAACTCAGCTCACGGTTGACGGGGTGAACCTGCTCTGCCAACGGTAACTCAGCTCACGGTTGACGGGGTGAACCTGTTGTGTCAACGGTAACTCAGCTCACGGTTGACGGGGTGAACCTGTTGTGTCAACGGTAACTCAGCTCACGGTTGACGGGGTGAACCTGTTGTGTCAACGGTAACTCAGCTCACGGTTGACGGGGTGAACCTGTTGTGTCAACGGTAACTCAGCTCACGGTTGACGGGGTGAACCTGTTGTGTCAACGGTAACTCAGCTCACGGTTGACGGGGTGAACCTGTTGTGTCAACGGTAACTCAGCTCACGGTTGACGGGGTGAACCTGTTGTGTCAACGGTAACTCAGCTCACGGTTGACGGGGTGAACCTGTTGTGTCAACGGTAACTCAGCTCACGGTTGACGGGGTGAACCTGTTGTGTCAACGGTAACTCAGCTCACGGTTGACGGGGTGAACCTGTTGTGTCAACGGTAACTCAGCTCACGGTTGACGGGGTGAACCTGTTGTGTCAACGGTAACTCAGCTCACGGTTGACGGGGTGAACCTGTTGTGTCAACGGTAACTCAGCTCACGGTTGACGGGGTGAACCTGTTGTGTCAACGGTAACTCAGCTCACGGTTGACGGGGTGAACCTGTTGTGTCAACGGTAACTCAGCTCACGGTTGACGGGGTGAACCTGTTGTGTCAACGGTAACTCAGCTCACGGTTGACGGGGTGAACCTGTTGTGTCAACGGTAACTCAGCTCACGGTTGACGGGGTGAACCTGTTGTGTCAACGGTAACTCAGCTCACGGTTGACGGGGTGAACCTGTTGTGTCAACGGTAACTCAGCTCACGGTTGACGGGGTGAACCTGTTGTGTCAACGGTAACTCAGCTCACGGTTGACGGGGTGAACCTGTTGTGTCAACGGTAACTCAGCTCACGGTTGACGGGGTGAACCTGTTGTGTCAACGGTAACTCAGCTCACGGTTGACGGGGTGAACCTGTTGTGTCAACGGTAACTCAGCTCACGGTTGACGGGGTGAACCTGTTGTGTCAACGGTAACTCAGCTCACGGCTGACGGGGTGAACCTGTTGTGTCAACGGTAACTCAGCTCACGGTTGACGGGGTGAACCTGTTGTGTCAACGGTAACTCAGCTCACGGTTGACGGGGTGAACCTGTTGTGTCAACGGTAACTCAGCTCACGGTTGACGGGGTGAACCTGTTGTGTCAACGGTAACTCAGCTCACGGTTGACGGGGTGAACCTGCTCTGCCAACGGTAACTCAGCTCACGGTTGACGGGGTGAACCTGTTGTGTCAACGGTAACTCAGCTCACGGTTGACGGGGTGAACCTGTTGTGTCAACGGTAACTCAGCTCACGGTTGACGGGGTGAACCTGTTGTGTCAACGGTAACTCAGCTCACGGTTGACGGGGTGAACCTGTTGTGTCAACGGTAACTCAGCTCACGGTTGACGGGGTGAACCTGTTGTGTCAACGGTAACTCAGCTCACGGTTGACGGGGTGAACCTGCTCTGCCAACGGTAACTCAGCTCACGGTTGACGGGGTGAACCTGTTGTGTCAACGGTAACTCAGCTCACGGTTGACGGGGTGAACCTGTTGTGTCAACGGTAACTCAGCTCACGGTTGACGGGGTGAACCTGCTCTGCCAACGGTAACTCAGCTCACGGTTGACGGGGTGAACCTGTTGTGTCAACGGTAACTCAGCTCACGGTTGACGGGGTGAACCTGTTGTGTCAACGGTAACTCAGCTCACGGTTGACGGGGTGAACCTGCTCTGTTAACGGTAACTCAGCTCACGGTTGACGGGGTGAACCTGTTGTGTCAACGGTAACTCAGCTCACGGTTGACGGGGTGAACCTGTTGTGTCAACGGTAACTCAGCTCACGGCTGACGGGGTGAACCTGTTGTGTCAACGGTAACTCAGCTCACGGTTGACGGGGTGAACCTGTTGTGTCAACGGTAACTCAGCTCACGGTTGACGGGGTGAACCTGTTGTGTCAACGGTAACTCAGCTCACGGCTGACGGGGTGAACCTGTTGTGTCAACGGTAACTCAGCTCACGGTTGACGGGGTGAACCTGCTCTGCCAACGGTAACTCAGCTCACGGTTGACGGGGTGAACCTGTTGTGTCAACGGTAACTCAGCTCACGGTTGACGGGGTGAACCTGTTGTGTCAACGGTAACTCAGCTCACGGTTGACGGGGTGAACCTGTTGTGTCAACGGTAACTCAGCTCACGGTTGACGGGGTGAACCTGTTGTGTCAACGGTAACTCAGCTCACGGTTGACGGGGTGAACCTGTTGTGTCAACGGTAACTCAGCTCACGGTTGACGGGGTGAACCTGCTCTGCCAACGGTAACTCAGCTCACGGTTGACGGGGTGAACCTGTTGTGTCAACGGTAACTCAGCTCACGGTTGACGGGGTGAACCTGTTGTGTCAACGGTAACTCAGCTCACGGCTGACGGGGTGAACCTGCTCTGCCAACGGTAACTCAGCTCACGGTTGACGGGGTGAACCTGTTGTGTCAACGGTAACTCAGCTCACGGCTGACGGGGTGAACCTGTTGTGTCAACGGTAACTCAGCTCACGGTTGACGGGGTGAACCTGCTCTGCCAACGGTAACTCAGCTCACGGCTGACGGGGTGAACCTGTTGTGTCAACGGTAACTCAGCTCACGGCTGACGGGGTGAACCTGTTGTGTCAACGGTAACTCAGCTCACGGTTGACGGGGTGAACCTGTTGTGTCAACGGTAACTCAGCTCACGGTTGACGGGGTGAACCTGTTGTGTCAACGGTAACTCAGCTCACGGTTGACGGGGTGAACCTGTTGTGTCAACGGTAACTCAGCTCACGGTTGACGGGGTGAACCTGTTGTGTCAACGGTAACTCAGCTCACGGTTGACGGGGTGAACCTGCTCTGCCAACGGTAACTCAGCTCACGGTTGACGGGGTGAACCTGTTGTGTCAACGGTAACTCAGCTCACGGTTGACGGGGTGAACCTGTTGTGTCAACGGTAACTCAGCTCACGGTTGACGGGGTGAACCTGTTGTGTCAACGGTAACTCAGCTCACGGTTGACGGGGTGAACCTGTTGTGTCAACGGTAACTCAGCTCACGGTTGACGGGGTGAACCTGTTGTGTCAACGGTAACTCAGCTCACGGTTGACGGGGTGAACCTGCTCTGTTAACGGTAACTCAGCTCACGGCTGACGGGGTGAACCTGCTCTGCCAACGGTAACTCAGCTCACGGTTGACGGGGTGAACCTGTTGTGTCAACGGTAACTCAGCTCACGGTTGACGGGGTGAACCTGTTGTGTCAACGGTAACTCAGCTCACGGTTGACGGGGTGAACCTGTTGTGTCAACGGTAACTCAGCTCACGGCTGACGGGGTGAACCTGCTCTGCCAACGGTAACTCAGCTCACGGTTGACGGGGTGAACCTGCTCTGCCAACGGTAACTCAGCTCACGGTTGACGGGGTGAACCTGTTGTGTCAACGGTAACTCAGCTCACGGTTGACGGGGTGAACCTGTTGTGTCAACGGTAACTCAGCTCACGGCTGACGGGGTGAACCTGTTGTGTCAACGGTAACTCAGCTCACGGTTGACGGGGTGAACCTGTTGTGTCAACGGTAACTCAGCTCACGGTTGACGGGGTGAACCTGTTGTGTCAACGGTAACTCAGCTCACGGTTGACGGGGTGAACCTGCTCTGCCAACGGTAACTCAGCTCACGGTTGACGGGGTGAACCTGTTGTGTCAACGGTAACTCAGCTCACGGTTGACGGGGTGAACCTGTTGTGTCAACGGTAACTCAGCTCACGGTTGACGGGGTGAACCTGTTGTGTCAACGGTAACTCAGCTCACGGTTGACGGGGTGAACCTGTTGTGTCAACGGTAACTCAGCTCACGGTTGACGGGGTGAACCTGTTGTGTCAACGGTAACTCAGCTCACGGTTGACGGGGTGAACCTGTTGTGTCAACGGTAACTCAGCTCACGGTTGACGGGGTGAACCTGTTGTGTCAACGGTAACTCAGCTCACGGTTGACGGGGTGAACCTGTTGTGTCAACGGTAACTCAGCTCACGGTTGACGGGGTGAACCTGTTGTGTCAACGGTAACTCAGCTCACGGTTGACGGGGTGAACCTGTTGTGTCAACGGTAACTCAGCTCACGGTTGACGGGGTGAACCTGTTGTGTCAACGGTAACTCAGCTCACGGTTGACGGGGTGAACCTGTTGTGTCAACGGTAACTCAGCTCACGGTTGACGGGGTGAACCTGTTGTGTCAACGGTAACTCAGCTCACGGTTGACGGGGTGAACCTGCTCTGCCAACGGTAACTCAGCTCACGGTTGACGGGGTGAACCTGCTCTGCCAACGGTAACTCAGCTCACGGTTGACGGGGTGAACCTGCTCTGCCAACGGTAACTCAGCTCACGGTTGACGGGGTGAACCTGCTCTGCCAACGGTAACTCAGCTCACGGTTGACGGGGTGAACCTGTTGTGTCAACGGTAACTCAGCTCACGGTTGACGGGGTGAACCTGTTGTGTCAACGGTAACTCAGCTCACGGTTGACGGGGTGAACCTGCTCTGCCAACGGTAACTCAGCTCACGGTTGACGGGGTGAACCTGTTGTGTCAACGGTAACTCAGCTCACGGTTGACGGGGTGAACCTGTTGTGTCAACGGTAACTCAGCTCACGGTTGACGGGGTGAACCTGTTGTGTCAACGGTAACTCAGCTCACGGTTGACGGGGTGAACCTGTTGTGTCAACGGTAACTCAGCTCACGGTTGACGGGGTGAACCTGTTGTGTCAACGGTAACTCAGCTCACGGTTGACGGGGTGAACCTGTTGTGTCAACGGTAACTCAGCTCACGGCTGACGGGGTGAACCTGCTCTGCCAACGGTAACTCAGCTCACGGTTGACGGGGTGAACCTGTTGTGTCAACGGTAACTCAGCTCACGGTTGACGGGGTGAACCTGTTGTGTCAACGGTAACTCAGCTCACGGTTGACGGGGTGAACCTGTTGTGTCAACGGTAACTCAGCTCACGGTTGACGGGGTGAACCTGTTGTGTCAACGGTAACTCAGCTCACGGTTGACGGGGTGAACCTGTTGTGTCAACGGTAACTCAGCTCACGGTTGACGGGGTGAACCTGTTGTGTCAACGGTAACTCAGCTCACGGTTGACGGGGTGAACCTGTTGTGTCAACGGTAACTCAGCTCACGGTTGACGGGGTGAACCTGTTGTGTCAACGGTAACTCAGCTCACGGTTGACGGGGTGAACCTGTTGTGTCAACGGTAACTCAGCTCACGGCTGACGGGGTGAACCTGTTGTGTCAACGGTAACTCAGCTCACGGTTGACGGGGTGAACCTGTTGTGTCAACGGTAACTCAGCTCACGGTTGACGGGGTGAACCTGTTGTGTCAACGGTAACTCAGCTCACGGTTGACGGGGTGAACCTGTTGTGTCAACGGTAACTCAGCTCACGGTTGACGGGGTGAACCTGTTGTGTCAACGGTAACTCAGCTCACGGTTGACGGGGTGAACCTGTTGTGTCAACGGTAACTCAGCTCACGGTTGACGGGGTGAACCTGTTGTGTCAACGGTAACTCAGCTCACGGTTGACGGGGTGAACCTGTTGTGTCAACGGTAACTCAGCTCACGGTTGACGGGGTGAACCTGTTGTGTCAACGGTAACTCAGCTCACGGTTGACGGGGTGAACCTGTTGTGTCAACGGTAACTCAGCTCACGGTTGACGGGGTGAACCTGTTGTGTCAACGGTAACTCAGCTCACGGTTGACGGGGTGAACCTGTTGTGTCAACGGTAACTCAGCTCACGGTTGACGGGGTGAACCTGTTGTGTCAACGGTAACTCAGCTCACGGTTGACGGGGTGAACCTGTTGTGTCAACGGTAACTCAGCTCACGGTTGACGGGGTGAACCTGTTGTGTCAACGGTAACTCAGCTCACGGTTGACGGGGTGAACCTGCTCTGCCAACGGTAACTCAGCTCACGGTTGACGGGGTGAACCTGTTGTGTCAACGGTAACTCAGCTCACGGTTGACGGGGTGAACCTGCTCTGCCAACGGTAACTCAGCTCACGGTTGACGGGGTGAACCTGTTGTGTCAACGGTAACTCAGCTCACGGTTGACGGGGTGAACCTGTTGTGTCAACGGTAACTCAGCTCACGGTTGACGGGGTGAACCTGTTGTGTCAACGGTAACTCAGCTCACGGTTGACGGGGTGAACCTGTTGTGTCAACGGTAACTCAGCTCACGGCTGACGGGGTGAACCTGTTGTGTCAACGGTAACTCAGCTCACGGCTGACGGGGTGAACCTGTTGTGTCAACGGTAACTCAGCTCACGGTTGACGGGGTGAACCTGCTCTGTTAACGGTAACTCAGCTCACGGTTGACGGGGTGAACCTGCTCTGCCAACGGTAACTCAGCTCACGGTTGACGGGGTGAACCTGCTCTGCCAACGGTAACTCAGCTCACGGCTGACGGGGTGAACCTGTTGTGTCAACGGTAACTCAGCTCACGGTTGACGGGGTGAACCTGTTGTGTCAACGGTAACTCAGCTCACGGTTGACGGGGTGAACCTGTTGTGTCAACGGTAACTCAGCTCACGGCTGACATGGTGAACCTGTTGTGTCAACGGTAACTCAGCTCACGGTTGACGGGGTGAACCTGTTGTGTCAACGGTAACTCAGCTCACGGTTGACGGGGTGAACCTGTTGTGTCAACGGTAACTCAGCTCAAAAAATAAAGAAAAATAGACAACTACACATTGACAGTAACGAAACTACAAAATCACGACACATTGACAGGAAAATAAAACGCAGGCTTTCTGTGAACAGATCGACTAAATACCTAATAACTTGTTAAAGGTAACGGTAAGCCAAGTTCTTAGTGATCTTCATGGGGGAAACTAAAGTGTGATATACAGACAACTGCCAAGTAAAGACGAGTGTCATACTGGATGAAAGAATTTAGCCACCATTACACAATAACAACCCCAGCCCTCGACGAATGAGCTTTCATTTCCTCTTCTCTGTAACTCTCACAGGATAACGATCTCTCCATCTTCTAAAAAAAAATCTTCTCTGAATTAATATTTTCGTTTGACGAGGATACTGCAAAGTTTTGTCATTAAAAAGGTAACTGTGGACGGACCCACTTTCATCATAAATACTTAACAAACTCAGGTCTCGGGACCCGCTCATCCTTGCAAAAAACATGTTAACTATTTTTTTCTGTTGCACATATTCAAATCCAGAGTAAATTCACACAATAAGGCGCTGAAAAGTTGATCAATAATTTCTTCTGAACAAAGATTTATAATAGATAAAATGTCGGTAATCTTACGGTTTACTCCCCACAGAAGTTATGAAATTTGTTATATGTAATCGACAGCTATACTTTTTTAGCACTCATATAAATAGATAAATAAATAAATATATATATATATATATATATATATATATATATATATATATATATATACATATATATATATCACTTAGCTCGCACATTTATTTAATTCATCAAAAAATGTTTCGTAACTGCTGCAGGAGTAAACTGGAAAATTAACGACATCTCTGTAGAGAATTACGATATACAAAAATACAACAGGCATAAGTAGGAATGCACTGGTTCCACTTACAGAAAACATAACTACTCATTTACATTATCCATAAATTTCATTACAAATTATGCATAAATGAAGATATTGGGATAAATAATGTAGAAACAGCTCCACCAACCTGAGTCCAGGTCACTTGGTCCCGGTGGATGGCTCGCCACTCGCGACCAACATAGCCAACGCTGGCGAGATTCACGGCTGAATGTCTTTTAACACTTTTCTGGAAGGTTTAAACACTCGATACTGATCCCTTGGGGATTTCAGCTACTGTTCTCGTATTCACTGTTACGCCAACAGTTTTCACTACACAACACTGTGGTAAACTGTGCCGACAGAACGCGCTTAACACCTGCACTAACACAGACGCACTGGTTACATCCAACCATCACCAGTGTTCTGGGTTAACTGCCGTGATTGTAAACATGGACGATGATGATGGACACTTGAGCAGGCGTGCCAGCCGTATGATGATATTTAGCCACCAGCGACGAGAAAAAAAAAAAAATCTAACTTACATTCATTACTCAACATGCACGTTGACTTATGCAAATCCTAAGTGAGTAAGAAGCGTTGAAGAAAGCGATAAGATCGTAATTATCAATATTAATGAATAAACGAGAATTTGAACCAAGGCCTGTGCGATTAACATCTGAAGGATCATATTTCATAACTTCTTTTCTATCTGTATCTTTAAAAACTATGAATATTGTAACGCTGTGAACACATAGAAATGTATTCATGACGTGATTAGCACTAAGCAATCAGAGAGCATATGTAATGTTCAGAAATGAGTGGAAAAAAGAACGGTCGAAGCGATGACAATTGAGTATAGTGACGTCATAGATGCACATCGCTTAACATCAACAAATGGCCCTATGTATCATTTACGCCGAAGCGAAGGAACAAGGATAAAGATAAATCCATGATTTTCAATGACATAAGTACAAAAATGATTATGAAGATAGCAAACATTTAGCGTACAGAGGAGAGTGTAGTTATTAAAAACGATACACACGGTGCCGGAAGCCCGTCAGACGGGGGGTGGGGGTGATAAAACTTCAATTCGCGGAATTTTAATTTCGCTTATGAATAACTAGCTTCAACATCATAGTTCAAAAGTTCATACCTGGGAGGACATGTTCAACAGTATCTCAACTGTCTGCTAAGCGGCAGAAACTAAATATGTAAACAATACAGCGCTAAAAGTATTGTTTTGTGTACACGATAGCACACCTCCTTAAACTACCGGGCCTTGGAGTGCTCTGCGTCGTCCATCATAACTGTACGCTTCCTCTCTTCACTACAAACGTCGTCGCTATGGCAGGTCTGCTGTCTCGGAGCCTATCTTCTTCTACTGGTGCGGAAAAAACAAGTGCGCATCAGTGAGGGACGCGAAATGGGCGAAAACCTCATTGCACGTCGATGCGACACAATTCCTTACTTCTAAATCATAACAATGTGAAAAGACGTAATAAACATCAGTGTTAATCATAAGTAAGATGTTTTCATTGTCCAATGTATATAGATAACGTATTTTCATAATGAATTATGGGGAAAAAAAGGGTTTTTAAAATGTTAGGTCTAGAATCTAGGCTATGTCCTTTTTCGTACGACTTGAAAGTTGCACATGCGCTATAGAAGTTTCGATGACGAGTGGAGAAATTTGGACTCTCTCTCTCTCTCTCTCTCTCTCTCTCTCTCTCTCTCTCTCTCTCTCTCTCTCTCTCTCTCAACGCCGCAAGACCTTAAAGATACTAACTTGCGTGATGATGGAATCTTATAAGATCAAGGCAATTACTGGTCTTTTCAAAATTTGTCGTCAAGGTATTATCCCCACCACATCAAACGCTGATACATGAAGGTTATTTTCAAAAACGAAATTTAATGAAAACAACTTCAACTCCCTGCAGCTACCCGCATCACTGCTGCTCACACTGCGGTGTCTTGAAGCTGTGAGAGCACAGGGTGGTGCACGAACATTCGACCAACTCAGGATATGGTCATCAGCTGTGACAGCACAGGGTGGTGCATGAACTTAACACCAACTCAGGACATGGTCACCAGTGTAGGGAAGTCATAGAAGTGTTTTGGGTAATCATAGTTGAGAGTTTAGTATGTGTGTCTATCATAGATTTTGTGTGATCGGGGCCTGAACATGCAGGAGGGTGAAAGGAGGGCAAGGAATAGAGTGAACTGGAGCGATGTGGTATACCGGGGTTAACGTGCTGTCAGTGGATTGAATCAAGGCATGTGAAGCGTCTGGGGTAAACCATGGAAAGCTGTGTAGGTATGTATATTTGCGTGTGTGGACGTATGTATATACATGTGTATGGGGGTGGGTTGGGCCATTTCTTTCGTCTGTTTCCTTGCGCTACCTCGCAAACGCGGGAGACAGCGGCAAAAAAAAAAAAAATATATATATATATATATATATATATATATATATATATATATATATATATATATATATATATATATATATATATATAATAGTTCTTTAGAATAAAACTGATATTCGAGGTTGAACGTAAACAAAGTTAGCTCAATAATGAAAAAGAAAATGTAAATGATACGCGAATCATCCTCCAGCTTTCTATTAACTAGAGTGGAAACAAAAGCCTTCCGTCTCGTTTATTCACCTGACATCACCTCTCTTCACCCTTCCCTTCCCGTACGACGCAATGTTGCTGCTCTCTCTCTCTCTCTCTCTCTCTCTCTCTCTCTCTCTCTCTCTTCTCTCTCTCTCTCTCTCTCTCTCTCTCTCTCTCTCTCTTTCTCTCTATGACGCGTTTGACGCTGCTGCTTCCCACAGTTTGTGTGTAGTGATCAACCACTCGAGGATCGACCGTTATAATAATGTCTCCTCCTCCTTCCCTCGAGCACAGCTAAGCCATGGATTTCCCTTCCTTCATTTGTATCATCTTAAGTCAACTTTCACATTTTTTGGAGTCAGGTCTTTAAAGAACAATGGAACTCAGATTAATTTATCTTTTTCTTGAACCAGCGTTGGTATTGACGGAAGCATGTCTTGGCCCACGTTGTGGCAGACACAACATAACGTATGATAACAACATATCAGCTGATCGATGTTAAACTATTCACACACTAAATATGTCTTCTTCCCGACGGACACTTTTTGAAATTCTTACGATACTCTCTGAAAATCCAGAGTAATCCACATCTGAATTCGTAGAACTTGATTTGATATTACCACCGAATGTCCAGAACCAAAATAATCATACCGACAACACGTTTTCTATAATAAAAAGGGCAATCATCCCCAGAGAAAACGTGCGGAGTTGTGACGTCATATACTTTTGCGAAATGGATCCGATAATCAAACGTCTCTAATCTTTCTTCCCTCAGCGTCACGTCCATACGTCACACGCAGTCTTGACGGAGGCGTCATACGTGGATGGCAACACTTGCCAGGGCCTGCGTCTCTCAAGGAGCTCCACAATTTCCACCTCTCGCCTTAATGACAACACACTGCATCATCCACTCGTAACGCACGAACGATTCTGAACTCCTTACAAATACAGGGTGTCCTAAAAGAAAAAGAAAAAAAGTACACACTTTTTGACACCCTATAACTCACTGAATTTTTTTTACGGTCAATTGGATCTGAAAAAAATAGAAAAAAAAAATCATCGAGTTACTGGGTGTCAAAAAGGGAGTACATTTTTTTGGGGGACACCTTGTACATTTCTCAATAGACGTAAAGCAGAACATACAACGTAGAATACAATTCTTATTCGAATGGTTATAGTGAATGTAATTTGTTTCTTATTTCATGTGTCATTACTATACAAGAACACCTGCTTACCTATGCTTCTATACACTATCCACACATTAAAGAGTCGTGATGTTTTTATTTTGAAATCCAACACGACCCATAAATAGAAACTCATCTGCTGGGTGTACTACACCTGTGTGGAGAGTGTAGTGCCACACGGGTGTGTATATATCTGGTGGGGCAGAAGTTAAAGATTCAGTTGGGGAAGGTTTGTTTAATACTTAACGAGCCAGTACTATGTGGTGTGTGACGGTGGACCTGTGAGTGTAGCTTGCTCATATGTGAGGCTTGGGGGGGAAGAGAGGTTTATATTTCCGCTCGTGGGTTTGGGGGTTGGTTGTGAAGTGGTTCTGAGCGGCAGGTGTCACGTCCACCTACAAAGAACTGGATGCCTCCCAGCTGCGGCGGTGGTGGAAAAGTAAAGTATTTTTCCCTCCTGGTGAAAGTGTCAGATGTCCGGGGTCGCTAGACAACCTTACCAACACTTGTCCTGAGCGTCCCATTTTCTGTGGATTGTAATTCTTATGGATACTTTTTAAAAGAGGGCGGATAACCGGGTAGACTGTAGCGTAATTTAGGGTGAACTGGTTGTAGAGCTTATACTGTGGTAGATTTGCACCCGTGTGTGAGGCTAATGGGGGTATGCCATCAGTGAAAGGTTAAGCCTCCTGTGAACCCGTGTTGATGTTTCGAGTGTGGGGAATAATACACGTCTGGTGTGTGTGTGTGTGTGTGTGTGTGTGTGTGTGTGTGTCGCACGTCGTGTCTAGTGTGGCTGGAGTGCTGCTGAGTGGGAGTGGCGGTAGGTCATCAGGGTGACGAGAGGGAGGAGGTTGGATTCGTCTGTCAAAGGTTAAGAGGGTGAGGATGGATGGATCTCTGTGGGGTGCATACATTCTGTTTTGAGCGAGCCAGTGTTCTAACTGCATGATGGAGAGCTGCATATCTATTGCTGCTTGTCGGGTGTTGGTGTCGTTATACATATATATATATATATATATATATATATATATATATATATATATATATATATATATATATATATATATATATATTTTTTTTTTTTTTTCTTCTTTTTTTTATACTTTGTCGCTGTCTCCCGCGTTTGCGAGGTAGCGCAAGGAAACAGACGAAAGAAATGGCCCCCCCCCCCCCTACACATGTATATACATACGTCCACACACGCAAATATACATACCTACACAGCTTTCCATGGTTTACCCCAGACGCTTCACATGCCTTGATTCAATCCACTGACAGCACGTCAGCCCCGGTATACCACATCGCTCCAATTCACTCTGTTCCTTGCCCTCCTTTCACCCTCCTGCATGTTCAGGCCCCGACCACACAAAATCTTTTTCACTCCATCTTTCCACCTCCAATTTGGTCTCCCTCTTCTCCTTGTTCCCTCCACCTCCGACACATATATCCTCTTGGTCAATCTTTCCT
>NC_092273.1:16352847-16397847 GCF_036320965.1 Panulirus ornatus
GACATCACCCTTCACAACAATGACAAAAAGTGGCTGGCCCAATTCCATAGTCGTTCGCCAGTCACTCACAATGGCTTCATCTCTAAAACAAATCAAACTTTGCAATTGATTTCCGCAAAAACAACAGGTCATAATCTCTCCAAACTTCCATCAGTCTCTTTCTTCCTACATGACCTTTCATTACCTCAAACAAAACCTCAACGTGAAGAGTGCTACATTACTCATGTGGAACAATGGCACATCAAGAACGGATTGTCTGCATCTCTAGAGGACTTCCATCCCTCTTAACCCAAGACAGACACGAATCCAGCTCACACCCTCGAATCGTCCTTGAGCGGGGCATTGCTCCCATACTTACTCTCTCTCTCATCTCTCTCTCTCGTCTCTCTCTGTATATATATAATATATAATATATATATTATATATATATATATAATATATATAATATATATATATATATATATATATATAAAACTTATAGGCGTCAAATACGACACATTCATGACATTCAATCCCCCACACCAATACCATCAACACAGAACGCTATCTGACACCAGATTTGGAGAAGAAAAAGAATACCTCAACCTTACCTACTAACAATTCACCCTCTCCACTCTAAGCCTCCACACCTTGGTCTTCTCAGAAGCGAGCATAACTGGAAATACGCCGTACAAAACAGTGCATTGAGAACAATCGTTTTCTTCCCAGCACCCGGAGACATACAGTATTACAAAATGAAACATGCGCAGATCCTCCTAATACAGTCCAACCTAAACATGCTCGGTACTCAATTCTACACAACAGCACTAGATCCCTCCCACCCAAACTACCCAATTAAATAACCACCAAACCCAAAGTAGAAAAAAGAGAAAAAAAAATGTACCCCCATCTCACATTTTAGCAGCTTCACTCATATATCCCCAACACCTAATGAACTTAAAAGAAAGAAAAACTGAAGTAATTCGACAAGCGCCAAATAACCGATCGACTCGCTCAGTCTTGAACCCCCAACCCACAAGAAATGCACCCGCCGGAAACCACACGCTCCAGACAAACACGAGTCACACTCCCGCCTACGATCTGGACATCACCCACACCTACGACAGACGCAGCCCGGTGTCCATACCCAGTACTAAACATCGCTTTTGTTTAACCTCGGTCTCCCGCAGTTTGCGATAGTTCGCATCAAACAAAAGGCTTAAATTTATAAATTCCAAAATGGTATTACCCATAAGAAAAGAAAAGAGAAAAATAGATTCCTTTTCCGGAATGATAATGAATTCAACAGATAAATTAAGTTTGATAAGTAAGGTTAAATGAGGGGAGTAAAATATTGCTTGAAAACATGGAAATGTTGATTTATAAACGACTGGCAATCGTGTCGCACCTTGCGACGTGCCACCTTCCACAGTTGCCAATTTCAAGTACGACGAGACTGTTACGACTGTGTGTAACGTGCGCACACGTAGCTAACGAGAAGATTAGAAGTAGGTTATACGAGCGACGTTGACGATAATGGGAGGAGAAAGAGTTACGACATGCGCAGGGCAAGTGTGGACGACCTAGATCATTCAATGGTCCAGTATTTTAAGGAGCGCGAGTTCCTACTGGCACATCAAAGATGACTTAAGTATTGGACTGTTTACCTTATACGTAGATCCATCATTTCATCGAGAACTTATACTTTCCGCCATTTGGCTGGCATTAAGATACTATTAAAGAAGTCTCCCAAGTGTGAACTTTTAAACTCCGATATCTTAACACAAACTTTTAAAACCAATCATTTCTAAACGAAATTTAAAGTCCGTCAATCTATGTGCCGCAGCGCCACCCCTTCCTCACTTCTCCCTCCTGCCTGACAGCTAGCGACCCATAAATCGTTATCAAACATAATGCTTTCCTTTCTGTATTTCAAATTCATTTCCTTCATAATCATCTTTGTAGTTATTTCTGTATTTTGCTTTTCATTGTTTTATTATATGTTCTACCAGATATAGATAAGAAGGCTGATAAATCTACATATAAAGATCTATTATCGAACATAAAAATGATCTGTCTAGCTTGTATTCCTTATTTACCCTTTCCTTTGTATATCAACATCACTTATATTCATTATCTTGTTGTTTCCCTCTATACTTGCGTCTCCCCTAAGGTTTGTATAAACTGACGTGCGTATGAAGTATAGAAAGCGAGTTCAGTGATCGTCTTATTGTGTTATCATTGACTTTCTTACACGTCCGTCATTTTCGTCACTAGCGGATGGGATTCATCATACGGCTGGCACATCTGTCCAACTTTGTTCCAGTTCCTCCAGAACACTGATGCGTTGTGGATGTAACCAGTGTGTTTGCGCTTGTGTGTCTGTTTAAAACGTTTTAGGCAGTTATCCTAGTGTTCCGTTTCAAATTATCTACATACCCGTAAATATAAGAACAATATCCGACAACCTTAAAACAACCACATCGGCCTGTATAAACGCTGGAAGTGTAAATATTCAGCTGCTGAGGATGTTGAGCCCACAAATGTTTGTCAAGTTTGACGTGGACGGCGAGAGTCACTGAACGAAATCTCGAGATTCGGTAAACAGATTGAAGGAGCTGTTTGTATTTTGTTTATTCTCATACCTTCATCTATACTTAAATTTTTCTATAGTATACAAACAATAAGACTGAATAGTTGTTTCCTATAAATGATGCAGAACCTATAAATCTTACATACGCATTTAGAATATTATCTATTTTTCACATCGTAATTCAACGTACAAATATCAGTTTATCACAAAAAAGTATTTCAAAAATATATATATATAGATAAACTTTTCACGGTCATTTTGCTTTAAAAAAAATATATATTTCTACGCCACTTAAAAAAATCATTTCTACACCACTTGTATCTTATGGAAAGATCTAAACTTATTTGGTGTTGGCAGGAACACGTCGAGGACCCAGTACCCCTGAGCAGGTGAGGATCACTAAGGCTGACACAGGAGAGTGTTGAGCACTAAATGATGAAGTTGGATCCCTTCACATCTAAATGCAATTTCATGGCATCAAAACTTTTCTTTTCATGGGTACATCATACATCAAACGAAAAATTCATATTCATTCGCAGTAGGTTTCTAAACAAAATCATGAAAAGACCGATTTCATATCACTGTGTTGAGAGAGGAGGTGAAAATGTCACCTGGTCGAAGGCTAGGCTTGCATTATCATTGTGTTGTATTACTCAGGCTTGCGTTGTTATCAAGTTGTATAATTCAACAACATAGTGAAGTCTAATATAGTGAAGATTAATGCAGTGAAGTCTAATATCTTAGCATAGCTTAACATAGTGAAGTCTAATATGGTGAAGTTTGATATCCTAGCATATCTTAACATAGTGAAGGCTAATATAGTGAAGTTTGATATAGTGAAGTCTTCCCAGTCGTTCCATTTCATTTCATCAAAAGTTCAATTCTTTATGGAGATCAATGAGAACTGTTAGCTGACCGACCCTTCGTTACCTTAAGCAAGATATTAGGAATTTACTCAAGTCTGGTCTCAATGGATGGCGTCTTGTACTTCTGTCATTCTGTTTGTCTGATGTGGGCTAGTCTCTCTCTCTCTCTCTCTCTCTCTCTCTCTCTCTCTCTCTCTCTCTCTCTCTCTCTCTCCTTGTCTAGTTGCCTATCTTCACCATGTTTGTGCACTAAGGGGAGAGAGAGAGAGCTCTACGTTCCTGGGATAAAGCCTGTCCTTTTTTTTTTTTCACCTCGCTGTCGTACAACTTCGTAAGGTTTTTCATATGCTGTGAACATCCGCAGTTTCACAGTCTGTCCTTTCCCGTCCACAACTCGTAACATTTTCCTGACTACTAAAAGCTTTTCTAAACCGCTTTTTCTTGCTCATGTTCTCGTTGTCCTCACTAATGTATCGCGTAGACATACACGGAGCTCAATAGGGAGAGAAACAAAAGAGGCCAAGCCGTACAACTGAAAGTGGTCATCTATGTTTCAAAATTCTTGGACATACATCTCCTCCTAGCCTCGAGTAAGGTGTACGAAGTCACCTGAATCAGGTTATCCCGTGGAACACCTAACCACCTCCTTCCCACCCTCACCTCTCTCTCTCTCTCTCTCTCTCTCTCTCTCTCTCTCTCTCTCTCTCTCTCTCTCTCTCCCTCCTCCTAGTTAACCTCATTCCACCTCAATCCACTCTCCTACCACCTCATCATCTCATTATCTGCTAAGCTCTCATGTCTGAATCAGTACAAATGTGTGGTAATTAGTTCCTGGACTAGGGAGATACAAGTACGTTACGTATGGT
Source organism: Panulirus ornatus (assembly GCF_036320965.1). NCBI lineage: Eukaryota > Metazoa > Arthropoda > Malacostraca > Decapoda > Palinuridae > Panulirus > Panulirus ornatus. Next base: position 16,357,152 of record NC_092273.1, read on the forward strand.
ATATCATTCCTCGTAACGAAGCATCCTTCGTTATAACGAGTCAGGTGGTCGTTCGTAATGATTGCTCTCATAACGAAGCTTCGTAAAGAGAAAGCTCTCCTATAACGAAGACCAACAGTACTGTTATAACACTGTTGTTAAGCCGATGTAATTCAGTGGAATTCATATGTATAGTACCATCACAATGAGGGCTTTTTGTGGATACAACGCAATTCTTAGTATATTACAATGGCTTTGGCCCCATTATATATATATATATATATATATATATATATATATATATATATATATATATATATATATATATATATATTTATATATATATATATATATATATATATATATATATATATATATATATATATATATATATATATTGGAAAGGATCACAATTTTGCGCGTGATCAAGATATTCCTATGAGTCCGCGGGGAAAATGAAACACGATAAGTTCCCAAGTGCATTTTCGTGTAATAATCACATCATCAGGAGAGACACAAGAGAGAAATATAAGTCAGTAGATATACAACGAAGAGACGAAGCTAGGACGCCATTTGGTAAACATGTGATTGTCCAAAACATCCTGGCCCTTCATACCAATCAACCAGCTAAATCTTGGGTCCTTCAACCCACCAACCAGACTGTTAGCCCTTCAACCAACCAAAACTTGACCCCTCCATCGCCATTCGACTAACCAACCAAGTTTAGCCCCGTCATTCCAACAAGCCAACCGACCAAAGACTCGCTATTATAACAACTAACCCAGCTAGCACATTCTAGCTCTTCGCCCCAGCCAAGCAAACCACACTACACCACTGTCCCAGTGCAACACTTCCCTCTGTGTAATGCGCTGCGTTGTACACATTAATCCGTGTTGTTTCCGCCTCGCTCCCGTGATGCGATTTCTTTTTTACACCATCGCACTTAACATTCAGCAGGTCACCTCTTCAGCCTCTGCCCTGGGGGAGTGCTAACGTCACAGCCACTGCCTGCAGACCCGTGCCTTCACCTTGGTACTGAGCGAACAGGACTGCATGTATGCGGTGTGGAGGTATACTGCTCCCTGAAATGGTATCGCCCGCCACACCCATTGTGCGCCCGATCTATCGTCTGACCCATGGCACGGTAGCCTTACGATGTCTCAAACGCTCTCTTGTCGCTTTACGATTCTCCTCGTCTATCATTTCCGTCTGAGGTTACGATACGATACGCATCTTCTCTCGCTTTCAGTCCTAATGACTGCTGGCACTTTTGCTTTCTTCTTAATCATATAATCGGTATAAACGTCTCTCTCTCTCTCTCTCTCTCTCTCTCTCTCTCTCTCTCTCTCTCTCTCTCTCTCCCAGTTAAACGCATTCCACCTCATCCTACTTTACCACACATTCTATCCCAAACCCACACTATACCACACATTCCACCACAGCTGGTTTTCATTCGTATCTCTTTCATTTATTTCACATGTTCTTCAGGTAAGGTTCTTTTCTTTCTCACCCTCTTAATTAATATCCACATAAGACTAACGTCACTGTATTCTGCTCCATCTCATCCTCAGTTCTCCACACCCGCTTCCAAACTGTCTCTCATCACCTGGTTTCTTAACCACATCTTTTCTCGTACGATCATACCAGTTCATTCTCACTCTCGCTGCACCACTTCACTCATGTCTCCCTGCGTGACCTTGAGATGAAAAGCACACTCATTCTATGAGACTCTTCAATTCCATTTTCTTTCTCTTTTTCACGCCACACTTAACCATTGCTCCACCCACCACTACATCAATAATTTTTCTCTCGTTTCCCATCGGCGTTCTCCAAACCCCCGTAACTTCTCCTTTGTTATTCTCATCGCCATGACTCCACCACCCTCCTAAATCATTCCCCGGGTCATGTGTCAGTAGCCATGTCATGCGGGGTATTCAAGAGCTGCCTTATGCACCAGATGCAAACTTTGCCGCGTTCCTCGGTCCATTTCGGACCCTCTGTCGGTACTCTCCTATGATGTGTGTGAACAATGCGGGCCGCGAAGTATTTCGCACTTTTGGGAAAATTCAGCAGAGTTCGTGAGTTACGGCCCCTGTGAGTAAACTTTCCCCTGGAAGTGGCTCATTAAGCACTCTAAACTCACCTAATACCTCAGGTGATTGCTTGCCCCGGAGCTGGCACGTACGTTCCAAAGTTAACGTCCTCGCTCCCTGCTGCAGGCGACCACGATCGATGCTGCCCGAGTTAGACGATGCTCACCTCACTGCTGCTCCTCCACGCCGGGGTTCAACGTCGACATGTGGGTGTTTGAAGCCAGACAGATGCTCACCTCACTGCTGCTCCTCCACGCCGGGGTTCAGCCTCGACATGTGGGTGTTTAAAGCCAGACAGATGCTCACCTCACTGCTGCTCCTCCACGCCGGGGTTCAGCCTCGACATCTGGGTGTTTAAAGCCAGACAGATGCTCACTTCTGCTGCTCCTCCATGCCGGGGTTCAGCCTCGACATCTGGGTGTTTGAAGCTAGACAGATGCTCACCTCACTGCTGCTCCTCCACGCCGGGGTTCAGCCTCGACATGTGGGTGTTTAAAGCCAGACAGATGCTCACCTCACTGCTGCTCCTCCACGCCGGGGTTCAGCCTCGACATCTGGGTGTTTGAAGCTAGACAGATGCTCACCTCACTGCTGCTCCTCCACGCCGGGGTTCAGCCTCGACATCTGGGTGTTTAATGCCAGACAAGTGCTCACCTCTGCTGCTCCTCCATGCCGGGGTTCAGCCTCGACATGTGGGATGTTTAGAAACCACACAGATGCTTACTTTAGCGTTCCACGCCGGGGGTTCAGCGTGGAACTCTAAATCGTTCGACACCACAAGTCCACCATAGTGTTCAACGATGATCTCTCAATGTTCGAAGCCAGACAGTTCACCTTAGTGTTGTTCCACGTGGCGCGGGCCCTGGGTGTCGATACGAATCAATGCATGTGTGTTCGACATCCGGAGAAAACGTCCATAACAGTCTTCGGCGCTTGTCTTTAAGCAATTATTTCCACAGTAAAGTTCGAGAGGACCGACCATACGGCTGCGAGATACAAGAGCAAGTGTCCTCAGCAGGACACTTGAGGACCTGGAGAATTGAAAGTGGCGCTGACCACCTGCGCCACAATAATACATCCCCGGACGACAACAGAAGTCCATTTTTCTCTCTCTCTCTCTCTCTCTCTCTCTCTCTCTCTCTCTCTCTCTCTCTCTCTCCTTCGGCAGGAGGGGCTCGGCGACCTACCTCATCTCAGGAGAGTAAACAGGGCGGGTGCTGGAGGGACATTACTGTCACGAGGCTTCATTATGACTATGCCCCCAAGCGTTCTTCACTTCGGAGTTATAGTCGAACTCACAGCATCAAGCAGCACCCTTGTGTGTGCTGCGTCCTGCCAACGCCTGCCTCCTGCTGTAAGTGTACAACATCCTCACTTCTGCTAGCCATCCTCCTGGAATATATATCCTTGCCTCCTGCTACTTCCTGCTAGCAAAACTTCTCTGGTGGGTCTAACTTTTCGTTATTTGATGAACGCCACTCGCTCGTCTTGTCTGAATTTACCAATGGGTGTGTGTGTGTGTGTGTGTGTGTGTGTGTGTGTGTGTGTGTGTGTGTTCATAACACGAAAGTGTACTTGGGAACTTATGGTGTCTCATTTCCCCGTGGACTCACAGTAAGACATACACACACACACACACACACACACATATATATATATATATATATTTCTTTTTTTTGCTTTGTCGCTGTCTCCCGCGTTTGCGAGGTAGCGCAAGGAAACAGACGAAAGAAATGGCCCAACCCACCCCCATACACATGCCTTGATTCAATCCACTGACAGCACGTCAACCCCGGTATACCACATCGCTCCAATTCACTCTATTCTTTGCCCTCCTTTCACCCTCCTGCATGTTCAGGCCCCGATCACACAAAATCTTTTTCACTCCATCTTTCCACCTCCAATTTGGTCTCCCTCTTCTCCTCGTTCCCTCCACCTCCGACACATATATCCTCTTGGTCAATCTTTCCTCACTCATTCTCTCCATGTGCCCAAACCATTTCAAAACACCCTCTTCTGCTCTGTCAACCACGCTCTTTTTATTTCCACACATCTCTCTTACCCTTACGTTACTTACTCGATCAAACCACCTCACACCACACATTGTCCTCAAACATCTCATTTCCAGCACATCCCTCCTCCTGCGCACAACTCTATCCATAGTCCACGCCTCGCAACCATACAACATTGTTGGAACCCCTATTCCTTCAAACATACCCATTTTTGCTTTCCGAGATAATGTTCTCGACTTCCACACATTCTTCAAGGCTCCCAGAATTTTCGCCCCCTCCCCCACCCTATGATCCACTTCCGCTTCCATGGTTCCATCCGCTGCCAGATCTACTCCCAGATATCTAAAACACTTCACTTCCTCCAGTTTTTCTCCATTCAAACTCACCTCCCAATTGAATTGACCCTCAACCCTACTGTACCTAATAACCTTGCTCTTATTCACATTTACTCTTAACTTTCTTCTTTCACACACTTTACCAAACTCAGTCACCAGCTTCTGCAGTTTCTCACATGAATCAGCCACCAGCGCTGTATCATCAGCGAACAACAACTGACTCACTTCCCAAGCTCTCTCATCCCCAACAGACTTCATACTTGCCCCTCTTTCCAAAACTCTTGCATTCACCTCCCTAACAACCACATCCATAAACAAATTAAACAACCATGGAGACATCACACACCCCTGCCGCAAACCTACATTCACTGAGAACCAATCACTTTCCTCTCTTCCTACACGTACACATGCCTTACATCCTCGATAAAAACTTTTCACTGCTTCTAACAACTTGCCTCCCACACCATATATTCTTAATACCTTCCACAGAGCATCTCTATCAACTCTTATCATATGCCTTCTCCAGATCCATAAATGCTACATACAAATCCATTTGCTTTTCTAAGTATTTCTCACATACATTCTTCAAAGCAAACACCTGATCCACACATCCTCTACCACTTCTGAAACCACACTGCTCTTCCCCAATCTGATGCTCTGTACATGCCTTCACCCTCTCAATCAATACCCTCCCATATAATTTACCAGGAATACTCAACAAACTTATACCTCTGTAATTTGAGCACTCACTCTTATCCCCTTTGCCTTTGTACAATGGCACTATGCACGCATTCCGCCAATCCTCAGGCACCTCACCATGAGTCATACATACATCAAATAACCTTACCAACCAGTCAACAATACAGTCACCCCCTTTTTTAATAAATTCCACTGCAATACCATCCAAACCTGCTGCCTTGCCGGCTTTCATCTTCCGCAAAGCTTTTACTACCTCTTCTCTGTTTACCAACTCATTTTCCCTAACCCTCGCACTTTGCACACCACCTCGACCAAAACACCCTATATCTGCCACTCTATCATCAAACACATTCAACAAACCTTCAAAATACTCACTCCATCTCCTTCTCACATCACCACTACTTGTTATCACCTCCCCATTTGCGCCCTTCACTGAAGTTCCCATTTGCTCCCTTGTCTTACGCACTTTATTTACCTCCTTCCAGAACATCTTTTTATTCTCCCTAAAATTTAATGATACTCTCTCACCCCAACTCTCATTTGCCCTTTTTTTCACCTCTTGCACCTTTCTCTTGACCTCCTGTCTCTTTCTTTTATACGTCTCCCACTCAATTTCATTTTTTCCCTGCAAAAATCGTCCAAATGCCTCTCTCTTCTCTTTCACTAATACTCTTACTTCTTCATCCCACCACTCACTACCCTTTCTAATCTGAGCATTATATATATATATATATATATAATGCTCACCATTTCCAGCGTTGAAGAGGCAGCACCAGGAGGAGACGACAAATGACCGAAATCGTTCACATCCACCCTCCCTCCAACAGTCATATATAATGCACCAAAACCTGAGCCTCCTCTCCACAACCAGGCCTCAGAGACTTTTCAGTGGTTCCTCCCTCCCGATCGCTTCATATGACCTGGTTCAGCCCCCTGCCAGCAAATCGTCTCCCGTATACAACATAGCTTAACGTTTTTAGTTGGTAAAGCTCACGTGTAAACCATGATTCGTTAAAAGATTGTAAACCATATAGAGGACCGTCACTTGATAAATGACACACATCATGGTTTTACACGAAGTCGTTCATGTCTGACAGTCAACACCAACTTGATATCTTTAATGATATGATCAACATGTACGATGAATGTAAAACAGATGATGTTATCTATCTAGATTTTCAATGGGCATTTGATAAAGTTCCACATCAAAAGGTTACTAACTAAAGTGAAGACACACTGTATATAGACGGGGTTGTACTTCGGTGGTCAGGAAATTGGTTAATTGGCCGTTAACGGAAAGATGCAATTAATGGTCAAGCCTCACAATGGTTAAACGTAAGAAGTGGAGTGTCACAGGGATCAGTCCCAGGACCGGATTCTGTTCTCGTGTATATTCGTGATACTAATGACGAGGCTGCATTGTACGATATCGAAATTCAAAGATGATATAATGTTGGGAAATAAATATACAACAGAAACTGAACGCTTGCAACTTCAAACGGACAGACAGAGACAGACTCATGGACTGAGGTTATAACTGGCAATTGAATTCTAACACCACCAAGTGCAAAGTTTTACTCGTCGGTAGTAAAAATGAAATGGCAAAAGGTAAATGTGGGGAAAATTATTACTTGGGTGTAATAATCTCTGGTGATCTACAGCCGAGTAAACAATGCACAGAAGCAGTTAAAAGGGGGCGAACAAAATCATTGGATCTATGGGCAGGGCATTCAAGGATTCCAGGGAAATTATCCTTACTCTTTACAAGTCTTCATCTTGAATACTTACAAGTCTCCATCTTGAATACTTACAAGTCTCCATCTTGAATACTTACAAGTCTCCATGTTGAATACTGTCTTCAGGTTTGGTCACCCTACTTGAGGAAAGACATACACAGAATGGAAAGAGTGCAGAGACGAGCTACACAGCTTCCCAGGCTGAGGAACAAACGCTATGACAGCCGACTAAACAACTTAAATCTATTAAGTTTGGTAAAGAAAAGGTAAAGAGGGTGATCCGATACAGGCATTCAAAATCATTAGAGGCTTCGATGATCTCGATCTAACGACCTACGCAAGGAGTAGACTGATTTCATTCACAGCAGTGGATACAAACTCCTGGACAAATGCTTCACCTCGAGTGAGGCGAAGCACTTCCTCAGCAGGATTGTTAACACAGGGAATGATTTACCAATTAGTGTGGTTGAGAGCAGTACGACATATACATATAAGCACAGACTTGATAAATATTTCGCATCAAATTCACGATTGACATTATTTGCACCTTCTTAGACAGACGAGAAGCTTCAAATATTATTTCTCTGTTAATATGGACGTATTTCTACTCTCACCACACTGATCTATGATTTTCATACCTATCTAAGTGTCACAAACAGCCTCGTGGGAACTCAGTCGTCTGTTGCGGTTTGCCTTCCTTTTCCCTTGTATTTCTTGCACGCCTCGCACCCTCCTGCATGTTCAGGCCCTGATCTTTCAAAACATCTTTCACTCCATCCTTCCACCTCCATCTCGGTTCCTCCCTTCTCTATGTTCCCTCCACTTCTGACATGTATACCCTCTTAGTCATCCTCTCGCTGCTCATTCTCTCCATATGTCCAAATCATTTCAGCACACGCTTTACAGCTCTGTTGTACACACTCGTCTAACTATCACATCTCGCTCTCACCCTATCACTTCTTATTTGATCAACCCTCCTCACATCATATATTTTCCTCAGACACTTCATTTCCAAAACATTCATCATATTCTCTGCATTTTTGTGTATGGCCCACGCCTCGCATCCATACATCACCAACGGGACTACTTTACCATCAAACACACCCATCTTTGCCCGTAGAGACAGTGACCTCACTTTCCACACTTTTCTCAATGTACCCAAGACAAAATTTGCCACCCCTCACCCACCCATGACTAACTTCAGCTTCCATGATTCCATTCGCTGCTATAGCAACTTCTATGTATTCAAAACACTCCACTTCCTCCAGGTTTTCTCCACTCAAATTCACACTCCACAAAATCTGTCACATCGCAATGCTAAACCTGATAACCTGGCTTTTACTCACATATACTCTCACCTTTCTCCTTTCACGCACTTGCTCAAACTCAGACTACAGTTTATGCAGTCTCTCGTTGTAATCTGCCACTAGCACCGTGTCATCAGCAGACAAAAACTGACTCACTCCTAGCGCTCCCCTCCCACACACACACACCCACACCACCACCACCAACACCATCCAGACTGCTTAAATGCTCCTCTCTCCAAGACCATTGCATCCAAACTCCCTCATCAACCCATGATACATCGACGGATAACATGATACATCCTCGCCGCAGACCCACGTCCTTCACCGGGACCCATCACCCATCTCTTTACTCACCCACAAACACTCCAGATTCTCATGATAAAGACTCCTTACCATTTCTAACACGACTCCTCTCAAATCATATATACTGTGTAGAAAGTGTTGTTTGTATGTTCTATGAAGGTGCGCGTTCCTATGCACTTTGTTCGTGTATATATATATATATATATATATATATATATATATATATATATATATATATATATATATATATATATATGCTAAAGCAGCAACAACTTCGGCTATCTTCGAACATTTTCAGCGACATAATTACACGAGAAGTTAATTATTGTCGTTTTCTTTGATGGGAGCGTCATCAACTTGAGGAGGAAACCCGACAACCACTTGGTGATTTCTTACACCGCCAGCAGCAGCAGCAGCCACCACCACCAGCAGGAGCTTCAACAACAGCAGGAGCAGCAGCTGCAACATCGTCAGCTGCGACAGCAGAAGCGGCACCGCCAGCAGCAGTAGCGAAGTCGGACACAACAGCACCAGCAGAAGCCAGCCAGGTAACCTTGTGTGCCTTCCTTCCGCCAGCACCCGACCTGGCGATACAGGACGCAGAGGACGAGAGAGAGAGAGAGAGAGAGAGAGAGAGAGAGAGAGAGAGAGAGAGAGAGAGAGAGAGAGAGAGAGAGAGAGAGAGCGCCATCAGTGGGGTGCTCTGGCCAACACAACACCCAGCTGGACTTCGGAAACTTATAATTGTAAACAAAACGACTCAGATATCATAAGTAACACAACAGCATATATGTCTCCTCCGTTGTCAGCTATTACTTCTAAAAACAAAGCAGGAAGGTTTCCTTCACTACCCACAACAAAGAATGTTGGGAAATTGGACGGATGATGGGGGAAATGCAAATGAGGAAGCCATCTTTGTTCTGAATGAGACATGCAAATGTGACTTTATTTATTTGGCGGAGTGTATATATTAAGAGGAACTGTATTTCTCCTCCACCACAACTCCTGACCGTGTGGATCTGTAAGAGGAGGACGGGTGAGATTCTCAAAACAAGGGGCAAATGAACACCTAATAACGTTTTTTTTATATGTACCTTTTTGAAGGGGAGGAAACACAGAACGCAAGTGGCGCCGTTTAAAAGCTGGTTTACCACAGCAAGCGAAGGCAAGGGGACGACACGGAGTGAACTGAACCAGCCGATACTGGACCATCGCAACGCCACATCTCTGTACACCAGATATACATTAAGCTTTGTGGTTCAGGTCCTCTGACCACTCGCTTATTCAGTCTACTACCATCCATAGTTACATCAGTCAGAAGGGCGTCAGACACCCCATCTCCCACAGTCACTGTTACGTGGAAATCTATGAGCTAATGTCTAATACAACACTAGCAATGTGTGTGTGTGTGTGTGTGTGTGTGTGTGTGTATGTCATATTCAGAGATAGAGAGTCTGGTTTCCTCATATACATTTCCCTTACCATCCGTCCAGGTTCTCAGTACATTTCTTAAAAGTCTCGAGAGAAGCACTTCCCCTCTCTAGATGTCATCAGAGCTGGGAGAGACCGCTGTTATACCAGTTACATCTGCACTGTTCTTCGTGCATCCGTATGTAAACCTATGTGAACAGAATCATAGCATTATGGTTTCTGTAATATATATATATATATATATATATATATATATATATATATATATATATATATATATATATATATTTTCAAACTTTCAAACTATTCGCCATTTCCCGCATTAGCGAGGTAGCGTTAAGAACAGAGGACTGAGCCTTTGAGGGACTACCCTCACCTGGCCCAATTCTCTGTTCCTTCTTTTGGAAAATTAAAAAAAAAAAACGAGAGGGGAGGATTTCCAGCCCCCCGCTCCCTCCCCTTTTAGTCGCCTTCTACGACACGCAGGGAATACGTGGGAAGTATTCTTGCTCCCCTATCCCCAGGGATAATATATATATATATATATATATATATATATATATATATATATATATATATATATATATATATATATATCACTTGTTTACCAAATGGCGTCCTAGCTACGTCTCTTCGTTGTATATCAACTGACTTATATTTTATTCTTGCGTCTCCCCTGATGATGTGATTATTACGCGAAAGTGCACTTGGGAACTTATCGTGTTTCATTTCTCCGTGAACTCATAGGACTATATATATATATATATACCTCGCAAACGCGGGAGACAGCGACAAAGTATAAAAAAAAAAAAAAAAAAAAAAAAAAAAAAAAAAAAATATATATATATATATATATATATATATATATATATATATATATATATATATATATATCTTTCTTTTCTTTCATACTATTCGCCATTTCCCGCGATAGCGAGGTAGCGTTAAGAACAGAGGATTGGGCCTTTGAGGGAATATCTCACCTGGCCCCCTTCTCTGTTCCTTCTTTTGGAAAAAAAAAAAGAGAGGGGAGGATTTCCAGTCCCCCGCTCCCTTCCCTTTTAGTCGCCTTCTACGACACGCAGGGAATACATGGGAAGTATTCTTTCTCCCCTATCCCCAGGAATAATATATATATATATATATATATATATATATATATATATATATATATATATATATATATATATATATATGTATATATATATTTATCACCACAAAGGGGGAGGAATGCATGAATAGCTCATTTAGAAGCTAGGGAGAGGCAATGGTGTTATTAATGATGCCTTCCCTTGGTAATCAGTGCCTGCGCTGAGAGCAGAGGAGGTCAAAGGTCAAAGGGTAACACCAGGGCGGGAGAGAATAGAAGCGGGAGAAGAGGTCAGAGGTCAAAGGGGTAATAGCTGGCTTGCTGGAGAGGGGGGGGGCGGCAAATAGGGTTATGTCTCGTACGAGGACGAGATAAAAGGAAATAAGAGATCAAAGAATACGAGATGTTTCGAGGAATGGGGGAGGTAGGGTGGGTGGGTGGGTGTGTGTGTGTGTGTGTGTGTGTGTGTGTGTGTGTGTGTGTGTGTGTGTGTGTGTTGGGGGAGGGGAGGAGAGGGGAGGGGTTACGAACAGAGGCATGTTCCACGTGTGGTCGAGGCAGACGGAGTCAAAGGTTAACAACAGTGCACCATCTAACTGAGGTGGTGAACGGAGACATGTCTCGTATTCCAAACGAGGTTAAATAGGTCTCGGAGAATGCCCAAAATAACCTGGTTATAGACGGTCGATCAGAGCCTGGTTGGCTTGAAGCAACCAGATTATCGTCAAGTTACGCAGAGGTTTAAGATGACGAGTGTAAGAGTAGCGATTATGCGAAAGCCGCTAGCTTCAGCGGGGTGGAGAGCAATGTCATGGTTTAAAAGTCGTGTTCACGGGTTGTTGGCGTCGACATCCAGTGAACTAGGAGGACAAGTTCTAGGACCCATTATTAACCCATGTAAGGGTCATCATACCACATTTCCTATATCCTATATCAAGGAACACCATATCTGGCTCCTAAGTCCCATTTTGACCCTTAGTGATGACACTATATGATACTTTACAGGCCCCCATTTGACCCTTGCTAAGGAGACTATATGATAGTTCGGAGGTCTCATTTTGACCCTTGGTGATGACAATACATGACAGTGTACAAGTTCCATTTTGATCCTTATTCAGATGAGCAGCTACAGTTCCCAAAGGCTGTAACAACAGCTTCCAGGTCTTTTCCAAACCTTGATCAGGGACACAATACGCTGCTGGGTAAGGAGGATTGATTCAAGGCCTGGGGGAGAACCCCAGCCTCCGTGATTAATTACCTTTCCTTTGTCAGTACTGGGCAAGTTTGGCAACACCGAAGAAGCTTCTGGGATTACAGTCTATACCGCATTGTTCCTTGGCCTGTAGAACAAACATTATAACATACGAGTTTCTATGAAGAGGTCGTGTCCCTTCTGTATCAAGGATGTTTACTCTAGCTATTATTCACGTCCAGGAATTCCCGTCTTACGTTTTCTTCGGCCCTGTATGGAATCATCAGCGAAGTGGACGGGTTCTCCACTTCGAGAGTGAGTGATTCGCTGTGGCTGTAAAACATCGAAGCGCGCATCACAGTGACGTGATAATGGCTCGGTATATGCACGCTATCACTGGTCATGAGTAGAGGAAACCTCATACCGCTGTAATCAGTGAGAGAAAAGTTATGTTGGAAAGTATGAACGCAATAACCCGGACACCTTCTTCCCCTCGCATATGCCGTCTCCGGCAGCCCCCCCCCCCCCCGCCCAACATCAAAGTTTAAATTATGTCGCTGAAGTTAGATTGAAGAACAAATTTATGCTTTCTCAGGACGAACATAATGATATCACAATATCGAAAAAAAATGATAACCATATTAGTGTAATGGACTCCCCGTGGTGTAGTGGTTAGCGTTCCTGACTTTGACGCATTCACGGGCCGCCCAGGGTCGAGCTTGGACTATGTTCGAATCCTGGTTGTGACAGTCGGTCCCACACCCACAAGGGGTTGGTTGATATAATGGGTACCTGGCTTAGGCATGGATATATATATATATATATATATATATATATATATATATATATATATATATATATATATATATATATATATATATATATATATATCTTTTTCTTTTTCTTTCAAACTATTCGCCATTTCCCGCATTAGCGAGGTAGCGTTACGAACAGAGGACTGGGCCCTTGAGGGAATACCCTCACCTGGACCCCTTCTCTGTTCCTTCTTTTGAAAAAAAAAAAAAAAAAAAAAAAAAAAAAAACCGAGAGGGGAGGATTTCCAGCCCCCCGCTCCAATATATATATATATATATATATATGTGGGCAAATGGGGAGGTAATAACAAGTAGTGGTGATGTGAGAGGGAGATGGCGTGAATATTTTGAAGGTTTGTTGAATGTGTTTGATGACAGAGTGGCATATATAGGGTGTTTTGGTCGAGATGGTGTGCGAAGTGAGAGGGTTAGGGAGAATGATTTGGTAAACAGAGAAGAGGTAGTAAAAGCTTTGTGGAAGATGAAAGCCAGCAAGGCGGCGGGTTTGGAATTTGTTTAAAAAAAAGGGGGTGACTGTGTTGTTGACTGGTTGGTGAGGATATTCAATGTTTGTATGGTTCATGGTGAAGTGCCTGAGGATTGGCGGAATGCATGCATAGTTCAATTGTACAAAGGCAAAGGGGATAAAGAGTGTTCAAAATACAGAGGTATAAATTTGTTGAGTATTCCTGGGAAATTATATGGGAGGGTATAGATTGAGAGGGTGAAGGCATCTACAGAGCATCAGATTGGGGAAAAGCAGTGTGGTTTCAGAAGTGGTAGAGGATGTGTGGATCAGGTGTTTGCTTTGAAGAATGTATGTGAGAAATATTTAGAAAAACATATGGATTTGTATGTAGCATTTATGGATCTGGAGAAGGCATATGATAAAGTTGATAGAGATGCTCTGTGGAAGGTATTAAGAGTATATGGTGTGGGAGGTAAGTTGCTAGAAGCAAAGTTTTTATCGAGGATGTAAGGCATGTGTACGAGTAGGAAGAAAGGAAAGTGATTGGTTCCCCGTTAATGTCGGTTTGTGGCGGGTGTGCGTGATGTCTCCATGGTTGTTTAATTTGTTTATGGATGGGGTTGTTAGGGTGGTGAATGCAAGAGTTTTGGAGGGAGGGGCAAGTATGCAGTCTGTTGTGGATGAGAGGGCTTGGGAAGTGAGTCAGTTGTTGTTCTCTGATGATACAGCGCTGGTGGTTGATTTGGGTGAGAAACTGCGGAAGCTGGTGACTGAGTTTGGTAAAGTGTGTGAAAGAAGAAAGTCGAGAGTAAATGTGAATAACAGCAAGGTTGCTAGGTTCACTCTATTCCTTGCACGCCTTTCACCCTCCTGCATGTTCAAGCCCCGATAGCTCAAAATCTTTTTCACTCCATCCTTCAACATTCAATTTGGTCTCCCACTTCTCCTCGTTCCCTCCAACTCTGACACATATATCCTCTTGGTCAATCTTTCCTCACTCATTCTTTCCATGTGACCAAACCATTTCAATACACCCTCTTCTGCTCTCTCACCCACACTTTTTATAACCACACATCTCTCTTACCCTTTCATTACTTACTCGATCAAACCACCTCAAACCACATATTGTCCACAAACATCTCATTTCCCACACATCCACCCTCCTCTGCACAACCCCATCTAAAGCCCAAGCCTCGCAACCATATGACATTGTTGGAACCACTATTCCTTCATACATAACCATTTTTGCTCTCCGAGATAATGTTCTCGCCTTCCACACATTTTTCAACGCTCGTAGAACCTTCGCCCTCTTCCCCACCCTGTGACTCACTTCCGTTTCCATGGTTCCATCCGCTGCCAAATCCACTCCTAGATATCTATAACACTTCACTTCCTCCAGTTTCTCTCCATTCAAACTTACCTCCCAATTTACTTGTCCCTCAACCCTACTGCACCTAATAACCTTGCTCTTATTGACATATACTCAGGAACCTTTGCCACGTCCACCGATCAGGACCATAGGCCATAAAGAGTTGTGTTGTTGTGTGTGTGCGTCTATGTGCAGAGAATGCTGGGCAGATGAGCAGTAAGTGGCATGTGTTTTCCTCATGGTGGCTGCATCGTGGGCAGGAAGGGTCTTGGGATATGTTTACAATTACCAGAGGACCAATTTGTCAGCGAGGATCCTAGTATCACCAAAGCCCTTTCTAAAAGCTCCTGAACCTCAGTGAAGCTCTACTTTCAGTCGCAGGGAAATGTGTATATGTAGACTCCTTTGGAGTAAGAAGTGCTTTGACGGTCTGCTACTTCTCAAAGTGTGTGTGTCGAGGCCCGGCTTCGTGAGGATTGACCGTTATGATTTCTTTGTCTTTCCAACAGCTGAACCATGAAACTCTTTCTTTCGTCTTTCCCTCTTCCTATAACCTCTCTCTCTCTCTCTCTCTCTCTCTCTCTCTCTCTCTCTCTCTCTCTCTCTCTCTCTCTCTCTCTCAAGAACCATGTCTACAGCTACCTTTAGGAACAGGGGTCAATCTCTACATCAATTACCTCGTACGTTTTTCCTCACCCCTCAAGATGGCCTTTGATTTAGGACACGTTTCTCCCCGTTGCCAAGACGGTTACTCTAAATCCCACAGACAGGCCCCTCCCCCTCCCTCACATCTCGTCGATCCTCCGTCATAAACCTCGTAGATGATCCCCTTCCACGGGTCATACATCTCGTAAACTACCCCTCATACATCTCATAGGTCCCTTCTCCCTAACCCCCCATTCATCAGTATAAATGAACCTCTCTCTCTCTCTCTCATACCTTCAACCGTCGTTGGGATAAACATGGATCTCTCACTATCTCTCATCACATTCACGTACACAGCCAAGTGAGAATGACTTATATCACGTGAGACTCTCCTCCTTCATCTTATTCCTCTTCTTTCTTCTTCTTTTTATCTTCTTATTCCTCGTCTTCTTCTTCTGTCTTCTTTATCTTCTTCTCCCTCTTCTGTCTTCTTTTCCGTCTCCTTTTTTCTTCTTTATCTTTTCTTCTTCTTCTTCTTTATCTTGTTCTTCTTCTTCTTCTTCTTCTTCTTCTTTATCTTCTTCTTCTTCTTCCTCTTCTGTCTTCTTTATCGTCTTTTTATTTCTTCTCCTCTTCTTTCTTCTTCTTCTTCTTCTTCCTCTACTTATTTTTCTTCCTCTTCTTTCGAATTCTTTATATAATACCTTTCAACTCTGAATCATCCACTGTTGTTTCAATATAAGAATCATCTCGTCTAAGTATCGTTGAGTAACCGCGTCTTCCAATCTACATCGGAGCTGTAAGATATAAAATGAAAATCTCGAAAGGCATAAATTTGTTTGTGATTCCATGCGTTTTCGTGTCATTACTTGTCTGTATGCTCCAGAGGGAAAGCTATACTCTGGTGTTGCCCTGTCTCTTATAATCCGTAAAAAAAGGGTGGTCCTGTCTTCTGTATGTAGCCACGCCGAGGACTTTGTTAGACGCACGATGACTAACCCCCACAATAAGCTGCCAATAATTCATCCACTTCCTTGGCGGGATTGATGTCCTTGGTTGTTTGGGTTATAATAAAGGTGGGAAAGTACGTTCCTGTTCACTGAGAAGGTTGGACGGACCAGGAAAAACGGCGGGAGTGGCAATTCCATTCCACCATTCACCGAAGGAGCACAGGAAGGGTCTGTTGACATCGGGGCGTTGGCTCACTGTACGTTCGAGTCCAAACGTCAGTGGCCAGCACATCTGTGACCCCCTAGCCTTATGCAGTAGCCTGCAGGTGGGGGCCAGAGGACCCGTTTCTGCTAGTAACCTTATGTTACACAAACATATCAACCTAAGCTTACGCAAACATCTATTCGTCGAGCAGCTTCGAGAGGATGATAACAACCAGGTTGGTTACAGGCTGACTGCTGCACCCAGGAGTCGAACCCAGGTGGGTTCACGCGTGAAATTTGGTCAGCAACACTAACAAACAATATAACGAAAGCCTGTGTGTGTGTGTGTGTGTGTGTGTGTGTGTGTGTGTGTGTGTGTGTGTGTGTGTGTGCATACATGCTGAATTACTTCAGGATGATTTATTTTTCTTTTATCTTAGCTTAGACGACATGGTCAGCTGAGGCCCTAATCAAGGCCGTCCAATTAACGCTATATATATATATATATATATATATATATATATATAATATATATATATATATATATATATATATATATATATATATATATATTCTTTCTTTTTTTTTTCAAACTATTCGCCATTTCCCGCATTAGCGAGGTAGCGTTAAGAACAGAGGACTGAGCCTTTGAGGGACTACCCTCACCTGGCCCAATTCTCTGTTCCTTCTTTTGGAAAATTAAAAAAAAAACGAGAGGGGAGGATTTCCAGCCCCCCGCTCCCTCCCCTTTTAGTCGCCTTCTACGACACGCAGGGAATACGTGGGAAGTATTCTTGCTCCCCTATCCCCAGGGATAATATATATATATATATATATATATATATATATATATATATATATATCACTTGTTTACCAAATGGCGTCCTAGCTACGTCTCTTCGTTGTATATCAACTGACTTATATTTTATTCTTGCGTCTCCCCTGATGATGTGATTATTACGCGAAAGTGCACTTGGGAACTTATCGTGTTTCATTTCTCCGTGAACTCATAGGACTATATATATATATATATATATACCTCGCAAACGCGGGAGACAGCGACAAAGTAAAAAAAAAAAAAAAAAAAAAAAAAAAAAAAAAAAATATATATATATATATATATATATATATATATATATATATATATATATATATATATATATATATATATATCTTTCTTTTCTTTCATACTATTCGCCATTTCCCGCGATAGCGAGGTAGCGTTAAGAACAGAGGATTGGGCCTTTGAGGGAATATCTCACCTGGCCCCCTTCTCTGTTCCTTCTTTTGGAAAAAAAAAAAGAGAGGGGAGGATTTCCAGTCCCCCGCTCCCTTCCCTTTTAGTCGCCTTCTACGACACGCAGGGAATACATGGGAAGTATTCTTTCTCCCCTATCCCCAGGAATAATATATATATATATATATATATATATATATATATATATATATATATATATATATATATATATATATATATATATATACCCTAGCCTGAGCCAAGTACCCATTTTACCCCAGTGGTACTCTTTTCATTTAGTCACTAAAGCTGTTGCCAACCTCGCAAGCTAGCCTAACCAAGCCACACATCACCTGAATCTGGCAACAGTGTCAAAATAATACCAGAGAGGAAAACATCTGCTTTTCACTGCGTAACTGGAGGGAACAGGGACTGAAAATTTCTCCACTTCTAGTGGAAGTATCACCACTGTGAAGGCACTGTAGTAGCGAGTTGTGAAGTGGTAGTATGGAGGAGGAGAAAGCGCCATTCACCTGTGTCCTGCGTCTCGTATATAACCAAGGAAGAGGGACGGTAGAGCAAGGGGGGAGGCGGGGCGGGAAATCCTCTCCTGTATTATCACTTTCCAAAATCCGGTGTAGAGGAAGGCGCTCACAGAGGATGTTCCTTCGAAGCACTTGGTTCGTTCTGTTGCTGGCGCTACCTCGCTACGGTGGGAATGACAAAACATTGTATATGAAGTAATGATGAAAAAGCGCTTTGAATTCTATTATTGTGAGGTAAATACAGAATCACGTCCCACTACACAATACAGGAACTCATGTCCTCTGGTCTGCATTTCTCTCTCGGGGGAAAAAAGAAATGTGATAAGGTCCAGAAATGCGATTCATCTGATCGATAACGCCAAACTTACGTTAGGGTCTCACCTTACGTCACCTTTATACCCAGGCAGCAGCAGCAGCAGCAGGCTGGTTATGTTACTATGTTGCCCCCGTCACAACCAGAGAGAGAGGCGACTGTGGTGAGGGAAGTGTTTACTGACTGCCTGGGCTCGGTCGACGGTACGACCCTTCAGGACGACAGTACGACCCTTTGACCTCAACAGTACGACACTTTGACCTCAACAGTACGACACTTTGGGCTCGACGGTACGACACTTTGACCTCAACAGCACGACACTTTGGGCTTCGACGGTACGACCCTTGAGGACCACAGTACGACCCTTTGACCTCAACAGTACGACACTTTGACCTCAACAGTACGACACTTTGGGCTCGACGGTACGACACTTTGGGCTCGACGGTACGACCCTTGAGTACGACAGTATGACACTCTATGTTCTGGTACGACCCTTTACGCTTAATGGAACGACCCCTGACTAGTACGACAGTACGACCTTTTGTACTCGACGGTGCGACCCTTGAGTACGACAATACGACTCTTTGAACTTAACATTACGACACTTTGGTGATCGACGGCACGACCGTTGAATACGACAATGCGACCCTATGAGCTCTCTATTACGACCCCTTCATCTGGATGGCACGACCCTTGATAACACGACCCCCCCCACCCTTCACCATGACCATACCACAAGCCTTGGACACCGACGCTACAGCCTTTGACCAGCACCCTTTCAAGGCCCCAGGTCCCATAGAAGGCACACGCAGTCGTACCCGAGGCTCGCAAACACGTCGTGCTCAAAGGGGCGCGCGTGGTGTACCGTCGCGTACATCTGTTAACGTCGTCTGCGTTCAAGGAGGGAGGGATGGGAGTGGGAATGGAGGGGCGGAGGAGGGAAGACACAGCGTTCGAGGGAGGGAAAAGGTTTGGGGTGTGGGTGGGGCACGGCGGAGGAGGAGGGAGGGAGACAGACACACTCATCAGAGAAAGAGAGGAGGACCCGCCGGCGCCAACCTTCACTCATGCTTTCATATCACACTCCTGCAGGTCTACCAGTCTGACCTCGTTATAAGAAAAGCCGAGACGTTGCTTTGAGACCAGGTGCCTACCAGCAGCGGCAACAGCAGCAGCAGCTATAGCAGTGCAGCAGCAACAGCAGCAGTAACGGCAGCAGCAACAGCAGCAGTAACAGCAGCAGCAGCAGCAGTAGTAGTAGTAACAGCAGCAGCAGCAGCAGTAACAGCAGCAGTAACGGCAGTAGCAGCAGTAACAGCAGCAGTAACAGCAGTAGCAGCAGCAGCAACAGCAGCAGCAGCAGTAGCAGCAGTAGGGTGAGTAAGGTGGTGCGGTGGATGGGTGTTGTCCACAACCTCCTTACGAACTGTGACCTGTAGTTGAGAGCTCCACATGCTGTATCCTGCAGCAGAGAGTTTCACATGCTGTATCTTATAACAGAGAGTTCTACATGCTGTATCTTATGGTAGAGATCCATATACTGTATCCTATAACAGAGAGTTCCATATGTTGTATCCTATTACAGAGAGCTCCACACGCTGTATCCTGTAGTAGAGAGTTCCACATGCTATGTATCCTATAACAGAGAGTTCCACATGATGTATCCGAAAGTATATGCAACATGCCATAGTAGAGAGCTGCACAAACTGTCTCTTATTCCAACAGAAAACTAATACTTCTCAACAGACAGCGAAAGACTTATGTAAACCACTGTACTAATACTACCAGAGCCGGTATACGGGAGCTGGTCTGTGGACATACAGCAACGCCGATTCGGCAAGCAGCGGTGGATGATGCAAGCGAGATACAGATCCCGGTATGAACAAGAATGGACAAAATCCTCAAGAAAAAAAAAAAAAAAAAATGAGGGACGTAAATATTCTCCAATTCAGAACAAAAGCTGAACAAAGATGGCTGAGAGTACTGGGAGAAGAATGGGTGAGGGAAAAGATACATAACCAGGGTTTCTGTGGCCAACGGATGATGGATGAAGACCCAGAAGCAGATGTAGGGAGAGATGGGAACAGTTGGGAGACTGTGTGTGTGTGTGTGTGTGTGTGTGTGTGTGTGTGTGTGTGTGTGTGTGCTCCAGGATGTACTGGAATGTTTGGTTGGTCGCTTGGTCGACTGGTTGTTTGGTTGGTCGCTTGGTCGACTGGTTGTTTGGTTGGTCTACTGCCTGGTCGGATGTTTAGACTCAAGGCTGCCAGAGCCATGAAGGCCATCAACCTCAAAGCTATCACATCCACCAACCGGATAACCTCTCAACCTCTTCTGGTTATCACATCAACCAACCGGATAATCTCTCAGCCCCTTCTGCAGGTGCTGAAGGGACATTCGAAGACTGTAGACACACTCAACTCTCATGGCCCTTGACTAGCAAGCACATCTAGGCATTTGGAGAAACTAGACCAAACATAGTACAAGTGAGGAGGCAATTTCTTCCCTTCACTAGTGATGTTTTACCTACATCGCAACCTGCAACCGGGGTAGTTCGCTGGGCGAGGAAATGCCCAAGAAGCTCTTGTGCCTCCCGCGCGTGATGTGAACCACGCGAATGATTGAGGCGGATCAAAAGCTCCAAAACTGAATCAGAATTTATGGGACTGATGACACGCGGGAGACTTCCTCATTCCTGCACACAATGACGAATTCGGAACATCTAAATCTCTTCTTACCTACATTACGAACGTTACCCCTTCCCTCAGTGGACGACTGGGGCAAGATGGCACAAATCACATTTACTGAAGGCAAAAATGCTTTTGGACATTACGAAAAAAACGTGATTGAAACGCCTGGGGAAGCCACCAATTCCTTGAACCAGACCTTTTGAAAAAAAGGAAGAATTTAGTAAAAAAGGTGATCTTCTAAGGTGTACCAACCAAGCCAGGCTTCGTAGTATGTACTGGACGAAACTCTGTGCAACAACATCAAACAGCATCGTAAACTTATTCCCTGAGCCGAGAGAGAGAGAGAGAGAGAGAGAGAGAGAGAGAGAGAGAGAGAGAGAGAGAGAGAGAGAGAGAGAGAGAGAGATGGTCGCAGACGAAAGTTAAGGGGACAGAAGACACAGCGTGAGGTCTACACTATGCGAAATTCAGAAGTATCCTCATCCTAATGGCCTAGCCATATCATGGACCACCGTGGTGTAAGGGTCGCTTAGCATTCGCCGGGTCGCCCGGGGTTGACGAGTCCGCAAAGGTTCGAATCCTGGCCGCGGGAGTCGGTCCGCGGTCCACCCAGCTGTTCATCCTCCTCTATAATTCTACAGAGATGAGTAAGCAGGAGAGAAGGAAGGGGTAATGTACGAGCCATCTCTCGCACTGCCTTGCCTGCGATGGATCCCCTCCTTGCATCACTCCAGTACAGCAGGAGCTAAACCACAACGAAACCCACCCACAAATATACAAAATACTGCCACATACTCGCTTGTGTGGCTCCGTTCCCCGCCGGCCCATTACGTAGTCAGGCACTGTCCAGCTCAAGGCCGAGCGGGGGAAATCCTCAGGCGACAATATTTTAAGTTTTCTCAGTTTTTCTCTTACCATCTTAGACGTATGCAAAGTCTGACCTCAGTCAGGCTTTCCCAACTCCGGGGTTCCCTCACGGAGTGTGTTATCAAAACGTGGAATGGAGGGAAGTTATGAGAGTAGATAATGAGTGGTGAGTGGCTCACACACACGGTGAGGGAGGGAGGCACCTCACCAACATGAGCACACACCTCGCCAACACAAGGGGCAGTGAGGGAGGGAGCCACACGTACCCAACATACACCAACATAGAGACAGCGAGGGAGGGAGCCACACGTACCCAACATACACCAACATAGAGACAGTGAGGGAGGGAGCCACACGTACCCAACATACACCAACATAGAGACAGCGAGGGAGGGAGCCACATGTACCCAACATACACCAACATAAAGACAGCGAGGGAGGGATCCACACGTACCCAACATACACCAACATAAGAGAGAGTGGGGGAGGGAGCCACATGTCCCCAACATACACCAACATAGAAACAGCGAGGGAGGGATCCACACGTACCCAACATACACCAACATAGAGACAGCGAGGGAGGGATCCACACGTACCCAACATACACCAACATAAGATAGAGTGGGGGAGGGAGCCACATGTCCCCAACATACACCAACATAGAGACAGCGAGGGAGGGAGCCACACGTACCCAACATACACCAACATAGAGACAGCGAGGGAGGGAGCCACATGTACCCAACATACACCAACATAAGATAGAGTGGGGGAGGGAGCCACATGTCCCCAACATACACCAACATAGAGACAGCGAGGGAGGGAGCCACATGTACCCAACATACACCAACATACAGACACTGAGGGAATGACCCACATGCAACCAGCATACACCAACAAAGACACGGTGATGGAGGACGTTAAAGATACTCGAACACACCAACATAAAATACAGCGAGGGAGGGAGAGAGGAAGAAATACCAACGTACACCAACATAAAGATAGTGAGGGAGGAGGGAATCAGACATACCAACATACACCAACATAAAGATAGTGAGGGAGGGAATCAGACATACCAACATACACCAACATAAAGATAGTGAGGGAGGGAATCAAGACATACCAACATACACCAACATAAGCCGTACAGAAGAGAGTTCCACTATATAACAACATTCCATAACACTCCATATCAACAAGTCAGAAAACGACTTACAGGAACGTAATCAGTTATCAAACGTTGATGAACAAACCCGTACAAGACGTGCCTGACCCTCATTACCATTCATTACATGTTGCTGACCCGGGTTACGGAGGTGAGAACCGGGTGTTGGAAGAACCACGGAATTCACACTTAATACGAAGGTGTAAAATTATGATTTTCTCCTTCTTCAGTCTGGCATTTCTGTTTGTTTGGGTGTGAGGAGAGAGAGAGAGAGAGAGAGAGAGAGAGAGAGAGAGAGAGAGAGAGAGAGAGAGAGAGAGAGAGAGAGAGAGAGAGAGAGAGGCGTGGACGACACAGTTTGTGGTGTGGTGGTTTGTAGTGGTGGAGGTGGTGCTTCTTGGCTGCGGTGGTGGTGGCGGTGTGGTTGTTGCTGGGGTGGTGGTTGTTGTGGCGTGGTTGGTGCTGTGTGGTTGTGGTGGTGGATGTAGTGGTGCTGGTGTTTGCTGTGGTGGTGTTGTGGTTGTCGCTGTGGTGGTGTTGTGGTAGTTGCAGTGTGGTGGTGGTGTAGTTGCTATTGTGGTGTGGTTCTTGCAGTGGTGGTGGTGGTGTGGTTATTACTGTGGTAGCCACTGTGGTTGTCACTGTGGCGGTGTGGTTGTTGCTGTGGTGGTAGTGGTAGCTGGCACAGGTGGTGGTGGTAGCTGGCACATGAGGTAGTGGAGGTGGTGTAGTGGTGGTTCTGGTGGTGATGAGTGGTTGCAGGGGTGGAATTGATGGGACTGTAGTGGTGGAAGTGGTGGTGTAGTGCAGTGGTGCTGGTGTGTGACTGAGGTGGAGGTTGTGGTAGAGGTGGGGAAGATGATGAAGGAGATTGTGGTGGTGTGGTGGTTTTGATGGTGATGGAGCTGGTGGTGATGAAAGGCAACTGTGGTAGTGGTGTTGCTGGTGGAGAGGGATAGATGTGATGGTGGTGGTGGTGGTGGGCGACTGTTGTGTAGGTGGTGGACGACTATGGTGGTGGTGGTGGACGACTGTGGTGTTGGTGGTGGACGACTGTGGTAGTGGTGATGGACGACTGTGGTGTTGGTGGTGGACGACTGTGGTAGTGGTGGTGGACGACTGTGGTGGTGGTGGTGGACGAATGTGGTGGTGGTGGTGGACGACTGTGGTAGTGGTGGTGGACGACTGTGGTGTTGGTGGTGGACGACTATGGTGGTGGTAGGCGACTGTGGTGTTGGCGGTGGATGACTGTGGTGGTGGTGGTGGACGAATGTGGTGGTGGTGTTCGACTGTGGTGGTGGTGGTGGACGACTGTGGTGTTGATGGTGGATAACTGTGGTGGTAGTGGTGGACGACTGTGGTGGTGGTGGTGGACGACTCTGGTAGTGGTGGTGGACGAATGTGGTGGTGGTGGACGACTGTGGTAGTGGTGGTGGACGACTCTGGTGGTGGTGGTGGACGACTCTGGTGGTGGTGGTGGACGACTCTGGTGGTGGTGGTGTTCGACTGTGATGGTAGTGGTGGTAGGCGACTGTGATGTTGGTGGTGGACGACTGTGGTGGTGGTAGGCGACTGTGGTGGTGGTGGTAGGCGACTGTGGTGTTGGCGGTGGATGACTGTGGTGGTGGTGGTGGACGACTGTAATGGTGGCGGTGGATGACTGTGGTGGTGGTGGTGGACGACTGTGGTGGTGGTAGTGAACGACTGTGGTGGTGGTGGTGGACGACTGTGGTGGTGGTAGTGAACGACTGTGATGTTGGTGGTGGACGACTGTGGTGGTGGTAGGCGACTGTGATGTTGGTGGTGGACGACTGTGGTGGTGGTAGGCGACTGTGATGTTGGTGGTGGACGACTGTGGTGGTGGTGGTAGGCGACTGTGGTGTTGGCGGTGGATGACTGTGGTGGTGGTGGTGGACGACTGTGGTGGTGGTAGTGAACGACTGTGGTGGTGGTGGTGGACGACTGTAATGGTAGTGGTGGACGACTGTGGTGGTGGTGGTGGACGACTGTGGTGGTGGTGGCAGGAGACTGTGGTGTTATTGGTGGACGACTGTGGTGGTGGTGGTGGACGACTGTGGTGGTGGTGGACAACTGTTGTGGTGGTGGTGGACGACTGTAATGGTGGTGGTGGACGACTGTAATGGTGGTGGTAGGCGACTGTGGTGGTGGTGGTGGACGACTGTATTGGTGGTGGACGACTATGGTGGTGGTGGTGGACGACTGTGGTGGTGGTGGCAGGCGACTGTGGTGGTGGTGGCAGGCGACTGTGGTGGTGGTGGTGGTAGGTGACTGTGGTGGTGGACAACTGTTGTGGTGGTGGTGGACGACTATGGTGGTGGTGGTGGACCTCTGTGGCGGTGGTGGTAGGCGACTGTTTTGGTGGAGGTGTTCGACTGTGGTGGTGGTGGCAGGCGACTGTGGTGGTGGACGACTGTGGTGGTGGTGGTGGTGGACGACTGTAGTGGTGGTGGCAGGCGACTGTGGTGGTGGTAGGAGACTGTGGTGGTGGACGACTGTGGTGGTGGTGGTGGACGACTGTGGTGGTGGTGTTAGGCGACTGTGGTGGTGGTGGTAGGAGACTGTGGTGGTGGTGGTAGGTGACTGTGGTGGTGGACGACTGTGGTGGTGGTGTTAGGCGACTGTGGTGGTGGTGGTAGGTGACTGTGGTGGTGGACGACTGTGGTGGTGGTGTTAGGCGACTGTGGTGGTGGTGGTAGGAGACTGTGGTGGTGGTGGTAGGTGACTGTGGTGGTGGACGACTGTGGTGGTGGTGTTAGGCGACTGTGGTGGTGGTGGTAGGTGACTGTGGTGGTGGACGACTGTGGTGGTAGTGGTAGGCGACTGTGGTGGTGGTGGTAGGCGACTGTGGTGGTGGACGATTGTGGTGGTGATGGTGGTGGACGACTGTGGTGGTGGTGGTGGTGGTGGACGACTATGGTGGTGGTGACGACTGTGGTGGTGGACGACTATGGTGGTGGTGGTGGTGATGGGTGACTGTTGTGTTGGTAGTGGTAGTGGAGGTGAGCGACTGTTGTGTTGGTAGTGGTAGTGGAGGTGAGCGACTGTTGTGTTGGTAGTGGTAGTGGAGGTGAGCGACTGTTGTCTTGGTGGTGGTAGTGGAGGTGGGCGACTGTTGTGTTGTTGTTGGTGGTGGTGAGCAACTGTGGTGGTGGTGGTGGGCGACTGTGGTGGTGGTGGTGGTGGACGAACTGTGGTGGTGGTGGTGGACGACTGTGGTGGTGGTGGTGGACGAACTCTGGTGGTGGTGGCAGACGACTGTGGTGGTGGTGGTGGACGACTGTGGTGGCGGTGAGCAAATGTGGTGGTGTTGGTGGTGGACGAACTGTGGTGGTGGTGGTGGACGACTGTGGTGGTGGTGGTGGACGACTGTGGTGGTGGTGGTGGACGACTGTGGTGGTGGTGGTGGACGAACTCTGGTGGTGGTGGCAGACGACTGTGGTGGTGGTGGTGGACGACTGTGGTGGTGGTGGTGGACGACTGTGGTGGTGGTGGTGGACGACTGTGGTGGTGGTGGTGAGCAACTGTGGTGGTGGTGGTAGGCGACTGTGGTGGTGGTGAGCAAATGTGGTGGTGGTGGTGATGGTAGGCGACTGTGGTGGTGGTGGTGAGCAACTGTGGTGGTGGTGGTAGGCGACTGTAGTGGTGGTGAGCAACTGTGGTGGTGGTGGTGGACGACTGTGGTGGTGGTGAGCAACTGTGGTGGTGGACGACTGTGGTGATGGTGGTAGGCGACTGTGGTGGTGGTGGTGAGCAACTGTGGTGGTGGTGGTAGGCGACTGTAGTGGTGTTGAGCAACTGTGGTGGTGGTGGTGGACGACTGTGGTGATGGTGGAGGCGACTGTGGTGGTGGTGGTGAGCAACTATGGTGGTGGTGGTAGTGAGTCGGTCTCTCCACTTTAACACTCCGGGTCAGCTCAAGACAAGGAGCAGCAGCCAGTCTCCCGGTGTGGCCCTACCAGGAGCAGCAGCCAGTCTCCCGGTGTGGCCCTACCAGGGGTACCAGTCAGTCTCCCGGTGTGGCCCTACCAGGAGCAGCAGCCAGTCTCCCGGTGTGGCCCTACCAGGAGCAGCAGTCAGTCTCCCGGTGTGGCCCTACCAGGAGCAGCAGCCAGTCTCCCGGTGTGGCCCTACCAGGGGTACCAGTCAGTCTCCCGGTGTGGCCCTACCAGGAGCAGCAGTCAGTCTCCCGGTGTGGCCCTACCAGGAGCAGCAGCCAGTCTCCCGGTGTGGCCCTACCAGGGGTACCAGTCAGTCTCCCGGTGTGGCCCTACCAGGGGCAGCAGTCAGTCTCCCCATGGGGCCCCACCAGGGGCAACCGCCAACCCCCAACTCATTTTCGAGAGTATGCAGTTTGCTGGGGAAGGGGGAGGGGACTGGGAGATAAAGCATTTGTTATTTGCTGATGACATGGCGCTGGTGGGAGATTAGAGTGAGAACCTGCAGAAGCTGGTGTCTGAGTTTGGAAGAATGTTTGACAGTAGAAAGCTGAGAGCATATGTGAATAAATGTTAGATTATTATGTTTAACAGTGAAAAGAGCCAGGCTATTTGGAGCGTAAGTTTGAATGTAGAAACCTTGGAGGAAGTGGAGTGTTTTGGATATCTGGGAGTAGATATGGGAGCGAATGAAACCATAGGGGCTTCGTGAGCCATAAGGTGGATGAGGGGGCAAAGGTTTTGGACGCATTGAGAAACGTGTGGAAAGGGAGGTCACTGTCTGTATGGGCAAAGATGGGTGTGTTTGATGGCATAGTAGTCCCGTTGGTGATGTATGGATGCGAGGCGTGGGACCATACACAAAAATATATGCCGTGAATATGATAAATGTTTCGTAAATGAAATATCTCAGGACAATGACGTGTTATGAGAAGAGTTGGTCAAACAGGAAATAATAAGGTAAAAGAAAGGTGTGGTAGTAAAGAGGAGTGTGCATAACAGAGCTGAAAAGGGTGTGCTGAAATGGAAAGGATGAGTGAGGAGAGGTTGACTAGTACGGCATAAATGCCGGAGGTGGAGGGAACAAAAAGAAAGGGGGGAACCAAGAAGGAGGTGGAAGGATGGAGTGAAAGATGCTTTGAAGGATCGGCTGAACCTGAAGATGCATTACGCATGACAGCTATAGTGTGGATGTGAGGAAAAGAGGACATTATTTCATTTGTTCCTGGCCCTAACTCGGAAACATGGGAATATAGAACACGTATAAAAGTGACTATATATATAGTCACAAAATTTCAATGAATATTAACGAAGATTACCTGGATTTTGGGAGTTTTCCCGACATACAGGTGAATCATTTGTGGTCAGTAACCAGAAAGAGATGACACTGCACTAGCGCCGAACCCCTTGACAGAACAGTGCCTCTAACACTGCAGACTTCGAACCTGTGCTCTCAGTAATGCAGTAATTCCCCCTCCCTCCCCCAACTGTTCCAGACGCTTACGATCTCGCATAACTCTCACTCTCGGAAACAACTGGAATGAACCATCTTCCGCCCGCCCCCCCACAACATACAGAATACCATCCTCACGACCGCCTGTCTCGTTCCTTGTTCCTATGAAACTAAGAAGCTGGAGAATGCAATGTTATGCTCCCGATATTTTTACTTGCGAATGAAACGAACGA
Source organism: Panulirus ornatus (assembly GCF_036320965.1). Taxonomy (NCBI): domain Eukaryota; kingdom Metazoa; phylum Arthropoda; class Malacostraca; order Decapoda; family Palinuridae; genus Panulirus; species Panulirus ornatus. The sequence continues at coordinate 16,386,237 of NC_092273.1, forward strand.
ATATCAACGTCTGGCTCAAGGAGTCTGGAGCAGCAATAGCAGCAGTTACCTGATAAATTACAGAAAAGAAAGTACGGAACACATGAATACATTTTCTATCGAACGAAGGTCATACTACAGTTAAATAATGAATTTCAGGTTATATGTATTTAAAAGAATAATCGAAAGTCTCCAACTTAATTTGTATGTTGTTCACCGGATGAAATGTGCGGAAACCAAAGCAAATTGTTTTTCCATTGCGGCCATTACCGATAACCAAGCCATATGAGAGCAATGTGCTGAAATGCTGATGTGTTGGCAGCACACACCCGTTTCACTACAGTTTTCCTAACTATGCCATCGGAGGTCAGTGATTCACAGAGGACTGGGTTATGAAACGAAATTAGTGTAATATGATGATAGAACAATACACTCTTCTCTTCAAGTTAGTGAACCATCATGCCATCTGTTTGGCCAGAGTTTTTTGGAAAACGGTATTTTATCTATGACTGAAGTTTTTCGACCAAGGTGATTTGGAAGTTTTGTTCTATCTCTAAAATGACCAAATTATCCTTAACACCTGATGATGATGTTAACGCTTTCTTTCGCGAGGTGAGATGACGTTGACGACCCTAACGACCCCTTCCAGTTTAGACCTAAACCACATAACAACCTGCTTAACACCCAACACGTCAATGTCTCGCTGCATCAAACAATATTGAAGGAAATACTGAAGAATGAAAGGTGAAACAAACCTTCAGGGTATAAACACAACTTCGCCAGACAGCTGTGGGGAGATGGGGTTCAAATTACACAACCAGCCTCGAGGAGCTTCAAGGAAGTTTCGACACGTGATTCAGATTAATGACTCATTCGATCCTGTCTCGCATCGCTTTGATGGTTCAAAGGCTTTATATAAAGATCCGTCGTCTCGGTTTGAATCACTGGGGACCGAAACGCTGTGAGATGAACTGAGAACAGCCCCTCCTACCGTCTCCATGTTGCAGGAAGCGGTGCTCGACTCCGGCGTATTAAAGAGCGATTCATTTGGTTCAACAGGTGAATGACTGAGCTAACGAGCCGTGGCCGCTCCCTCAGCCGTAGGTTATGGCATGGTCTGTGCGTCACGTGAGGCTGGCCTGCCTTCCTTAACAACCATCACCGCAGACCATTGCTATCAGGCGGTGTTAACACTTGCAAGCCCAGTCCGGTAATATATATATATATATATATATATATATATATATATATATATATATATATATATATATATATATATATATATATATATGGGTTTTCAGAAAAGAAGAGTGAATGTTGGGGTGAAGAGGGTGGTGAGAGTAAATGAGCTTGGGAAGGAGACCTGTGTGAGGAAGTACCAGGAGAGACTGAGTACAGAATGGAAAAAGGTGAGAACAATGGAAGTAAGGGGAGTGGGGGAGGAATGGGATGTATTTAGGGAATCAGTGATGGATTGCGCAAAAGATGCTTGTGGCATGAGAAGAGTGGGAGGTGGGTTGATTAGAAAGGGTAGTGAGTGGTAGGATGAAGAAGTAAGAGTATTAGTGAAAGAGAAGGGAGAGGCATTTGGACGATTTTTGCAGGGAAAAAATGCAATTGAGTGGGAGATGTATAAAAGAAAGAGACAGGAGGTCAAGAGAAAGGTGCAAGAGGTGAATAAAAGGGCAAATGAGAGTTGGGGTGAGAGAGTATCATTAAATTTTAGGGAGAATAAAAAGACGTTCTGGAAGGAGGTAAATAAAGTGCGTAAGACAAGGGAGCAAATGGGAAAATCAGTGAAGGGCGCAAATGGGGAGGTGATAACAAGTAGTGGTGATGTGAGAAGGAGATGAAGTGAGTATTTTGAAGGTTTGCTGAATGTGTTTGATGATAGAGTGGCAGATATAGGGTGTTTTGGTCGAGGTGGTGTGCAAAGTGAGAGGGTTAGGGAAAATGATTTGGTAAACAGAGAAGAGGTAGTGAAAGCTTTGCGGAAGATGAAAGCCGGCAAGGCAGCAGGTTTGGATGGTATTGCAGTGGAATTTATTAAAAAAGGGGTGACTGTATTGTTGACTGGTTGGTAAGGTTATTTAATGTATGTATGACTCATGGTGAGGTGCCTGAGGATTGGCGGAATGCGTGCATAGTGCCATTGTACAAAGGCAAAGGGGATAAGAGTGAGTGCTCAAATTACAGAGGTATAAGTTTGTTGAGTATTCCTGGTAAATTATATGGGAGGGTATTGATTGAGAGGGTGAAGGCATGTACAGAGCATCAGATTGGGGAAGAGCAGTGTGGTTTCAGAAGTGGTAAAAGATGTGTGGATCAGGTGTTTGCTTTGAAGACTGTATGTGAGAAATACTTAGAAAAGCAAATGGATTTGTATGTAGCATTTATGGATCTGGAGAAGGCATATGATAGAGTTGATAGAGATGCTCTGTGGAAGGTATTAAGAATATATGGTGTGGGAGGAAAGTTGTTAGAAGCAGTGAAAAGTTTTTATCGAGGATGTAAGGCATGTGTACGTGTAGGAAGAGAGGAAAGTGATTGGTTCTCAGAGAATGTAGGTTTGCGGCAGGGGTGTGTGATGTCTCCATGGTTGTTTAATTTGTTTAAGGATGGGGTTGTTAGGGAGGTAAATGCAAGAGTTTTGGAAAGAGGGGCAAGTATGAAGTCTGTTGGGGATGAGAGAGCTTGGGAAGTGAGTCAGTTGTTGTTCGCTGATGATACAGCGCTGGTGGCTGATTCATGTGAGAAACTGCAGAAGCTGGTGACTGAGTTTGGTAAAGTGTGTGGAAGAAGAAAGTTAAGAGTAAATGTGAATAAGAGCAAGGTTATTAGGTACAGTAGGGTTGAGGGTCAAGTCAATTGGGAGGTGAGTTTGAATGGAGAAAAACTGGAGGAAGTGAAGTGTTTTAGATATCTGGGAGTGGATCTGGCAGCGGATGGAACCATGGAAGCGGAAGTGGATCATAGGGTGGGGGAGGAGGCGAAAATTCTGGGGGCCTTGAAGAATGTGTGGAAGTCGAGAACATTATCTCGGAAAGCAAAAATGGGTATGTTTGAAGGAATAGTGGTTCCAACAATGTTGTATGGTTGCGAGGCGTGGGCTATGGATAGAGTTGTGCGCAGGAGGATGGATGTGCTGGAAATGAGATGTTTGAGGACAATGTGTGGTGTGAGGTGGTTTGATCGAGTGAGTAACGTAAGGGTAAGAGAGATGTGTGGAAATAAAAAGAGCGCGGTTGAGAGAGCAGAAGAGGGTGTTTTGAAGTGGTTTGGGCACATGGAGAGAATGAGTGAGGAAAGATTGACCAAGAGAATATATGTGTCGGAGGTGGAGGGAACGAGGAGAAGAGGGAGACCAAATTGGAGGTGGAAAGATGGAGTGAAAAAGATTTTGTGTGATCGGGGCCTGAACATGCAGGAGGGTGAAAGGAGGGCAAGGAATAGAGTGAATTGGAGCGATGTGGTATACCGGGGTTGACGTGCCATCAGTGGATTGAATCAAGGCATGTGAAGCGTCTGGGGTAAACCATGGAAAGCTGTGTAGGTATGTATATTTGCGTGTGTGGACGTATGTATATACATGTGTATGGGGGGGGGTTGGGCCATTTCTTTCGTCTGTTTCCTTGCGCTACCTCGCAAACGCGGGAGACAGCGACAAAGTATAATAAAAAAAAAGAAAAAAAAAAAAAAAAAAAATATATATATATATATATATATATATATATATATATATATATATATATATATATATATATATATATGAGTTTGGTAAAGTGTGTGAAAGAAGAAAGCTGAGAGTAAATGTGAATAAGAGCAAGGTTATTTGGTTCAGTAGGGTTGAGGGACAAGTCAATTGGGATGTAAGTTTGATGGAGAAAAACTGGAGGAAGTGAAGTGTTTTAGACATCTGGGAGTGGATTTAGCAGCAGATGGAACCATGGAAGCGAACGTGAGTCACAGGGTGGGGAAGGGGGTAAAGATTCTGGGAGCGTTGAAGAATGTGTGAGAGGCGAGAACGTTATCTGGGAGAGCAAGAATGGGTATGTTTGAAGGAATAGTGGTCCCAACAATGTTATATGGTTGTGAGGCGTGGGCTATAGACAGGGTTGTGCGGAGGAGGGTGTATGTGTTGGAAATGAAATGTTTGAGGACAATATGTGGTGTGAGGTGGTTTGATCGAGTAAGTAATGAAAGAGTAAGAGAGATGTGTGAAAATAAAAAGAGTGTGGTTGAGAAAGCAGAAGAGGATGTGTTGAAATGGTTTGGTCACATGGAGAGAATGAGTGAGGAAAGATTGACAAAGAGGATACATGTGTCAGAGGTAGAGGGAACGAGGAGAAGTGGGAGACCAAATTGGAGGTGGAAGGATGGACTGAAAAAGATTTTGAGCGAACGGGGCCTGAGCATACAGGAGGGTGAAAGGCGTGCAAGGAATAGAGTGAGTTGGAACGATGTGGTATACTGGGGTCGACGTGCTGTCAATGGATTAAGCAGGGCATGTGAAGCGTCTGAGGTAAACCATGGAAAGTTTAGTGGGGACTGAATGTGTAAAAGGGAGCTGTGGCTTGGGTCCATTACACATGACAGCTTGAGACTGAGTGTGAACGAATGTGGCCTTCTTTGTCTTTTCCTAGTGCTACCTCACGGGGGGGTGCTATTTCTTGTGTGGCGGGGTGGCGACGAGAACGGATGAAGACAGCAAGTATGAATATGTACATGCGTATATATGTATATGTCTGTGTATGTATATGTATGTATGTATACATTGAAATGTATAGGTGCGTGTGTGAGCGTTTATATATATACATGTGCATGTGGGTGGGTTGGGCCATTCTTTCGTCTGTTTCCTTGCACTACCTCGCTAACGCGGGAGACGGCGATTAATAATAATAGATAAATGAATAAATAAATATACAAATATATTGCTGGGTGACTACGAAAATACACAGTGTATAAAACATTTTCATAAATATTACCTGAATGGTCTGAAGTCAACAAGAATGAGAACACTGTCCCTAAAAAGCGGTTCGCTAGCGGGAGGTCGCCACTCCGTCCCAAATATATCACCAGGCTCTCGCTGATCTTTGTCAAGATGTAGTTAAAAAGATATAATAAAACACTGAAGAAATTATGGCTCATAGGCTAAAGGGTATTAATTTCTTATATCTGGCCTTGGGAATGAAGTGGGTTTACGTGTTTTGAAAACAGAAATTGATAACGACAAAGAAGATACGATAATTACGTTAAACACATACACGTTCTGTTTGCTGGCAGGAGCGAACGTTATAAAACATGTTCGCGTGGTCTGGTCTCTATGCTTTAACATCCCCTGTGGCGAATCTGTACTCCATCCCTTTTGTTACAGTGTCATTAGGTGATGAGGTATTCCCTGAATTACGTAAAGACGATTCATTTCATTGTTTCTCTTCTTAATGCACGAGGCGAATGAGTGGCATTACTTTCAATGTTCTATTTTACTCGAGTGATACATTATACAGTACGTGAACTATACACCCAGCGGATATAGGGATTCCACGATACGATATAGTTCTTACGGAGGCTGTAGATAAAGATCCTTTTACTACCACCATTTTCATGAAATATATTGTACCATATCTAATTAGTGCTTGCACTCTAAATTACATTCACGTAATCTCAGGAAACATGTTTCATTAATGGTATTCATGTAGATAAATACACATACACAGCGTCACTCTCTAAAACATTTTGGCCGCAGATCAAACTCGATGCTCTTCAATTATTCATATTAAACATGATCATGCCATGGCTTTAATTCGCTCAATGTAATATTTTCGGGCGTGCCTGACATTCACTTTCAAAAAAAAAAAAAAATGATGGCTTTGTTAACCTTATGTGGCATATGATACCGTGAAAAAGACTATTATTAAGTATTTGAACACTATCATCTTTTGTTGAATCCTTTCAAATATTTATTTATGGTTACTAGTTTTCTCTATATTTATCACTGTCCTTCAGTATCCTTGTATCTAGATTACGTGTCTTTAAAATTCAGCACTTGCATAGCTCGCGCTCCCTTAGTGTTAAGGTAAGCGTGAAGGTGAGATCACAATTCGGTAGGTCAAATAATATCATTAAATATGTAATTTTTCTATACATGCGGCACGACATGTTTCACGGAGACAATCCGCGCTCATCATCAGGTGCAAAAATTCATCAAGTTTTTAAACACCAACACACAGACTCAATCAATACCCTCCCATATAATTTACCAGGAACACTCAACAAACTTATACCTCTGTTATTTGAACACGCATTTTCATCCCCTTTGCCTTTGTAAAATGGCACTATGCAAGCATTCCGCCAATCCTCAGGCACCTCACCATGAGTCATTTCTTTTTTTTTTTTTTTTTCCCCAAAAGAAAGAACAGAGAATTGGGCCAGGTGAGGGTATTCCCTCAAAGGCCCAGTCCTCTGTTCTTAACGCTACCTCGCTAATGCGGGAAATGGCGAATAGTTTGAAAGAAAGAAAGATATATATATATATATATTTTTTTTTTTATTATACTTTGTCGCTGTCTCCCGCGTTTGCGAGGTAGCGCAAGGAAACAGACGAAAGAAATGGCCCAACCCCCCCCACGCACATGTATATACATACGTCCACACACGCAAATATACATACCTACACAGCTTTCCATGGTTTACCCCAGACGCTTCACATGCCTTGATTCAATCCACTGACAGCACGTCAACCCCGGTATACCACATCGCTCCAATTCACTCTATTCTTTGCCCTCCTTTCACCCTCCTGCATGTTCAGGCCCCGATCACACAAAATCTTTTTCACTCCATCTTTCCACCTCCAATTTGGTCTCCCTCTTCTCCTCGTTCCCTCCACCTCCGACACATATATCCTCTTGGTCAATCTTTCCTCACTCATTCTCTCCATGAGCCCAAACCACTTCAAAACACCCTCTTCTGCTCTCTCAACCACGCTCTTTTTATTTCCACACATCTCTCTTACCCTTACGTTACTCACTCGATCAAACCACCTCACACCACACATTGTCCTCAAACATCTCATTTCCAGCACATCCATCCTCCTGCGCACAACTCTATCCATAGACCACGCCTCGCAACCATACAACATTGTTGGAACCACTATTCCTTCAAACATACCCATTTTTGCTTTCCGAGATAATGTTCTCGACTTCCACACATTCTTCAAGGCCCCCAGAATTTTCGCCCCCTCCCCCACCCTATAATCCACTTCCGCTTCCATGGTTCCATCCGCTGCCAGATCCACTCCCAGATATCTAAAACACTTCACTTCCTCCAGTTTTTCTCCATTCAAACTCACCTCCCAATTGACTTGACCCTCAACCCTACTGTACCTAATAACCTTGCTCTTATTCACATTTACTCTTAACTTTCTTCTTCCACACACTTTACCAAACTCAGTCACCAGCTTCTGCAGTTTCTCACATGAATCAGCCACCAGCGCTGTATCATCAGCGAACAACAACTGACTCACTTCCCAAGCTCTCTCATCCCCAACAGACTTCATACTTGCCCCTCTTTCCAAAACTCTTGCATTTACCTCCCTAACAACCCCATCCATAAACAAATTAAACAACCATGGAGACATCACACACCCCTGCCGCAAACCTACATTCACTGAGAACCAACCACTTTCCTCTCTTCCTACACGTACACATGCCTTACATCCTCGATAAAAACTTTTCACTGCTTCTAACAACTTTCCTCCCACACCATATATTCTTAATACCTTCCACAGAGCATCTCTATCAACTCTATCATATGCCTTCTCCAGATCCATAAATGCTACATACAAATCCATTTGCTTTTCTAAGTATTTCTCACATACATTCTTCAAAGCAAACACCTGATCCACACATCCTCTACCACTTCTGAAACCACACTGCTCTTCCCCAATCTGATGCTCTGTACATGCCTTCACCCTCTCAATCAATACCCTCCCATATAATTTACCAGGAATACTCAACAAACTTATACCTCTGTAATTTGAGCACTCACTCTTATCCCCTTTGCCTTTGTACAATGGCACTATGCACGCATGCCGCCAATCCTCAGGCACCTCACCATGAGTCATACATACATTAAATAACCTTACCAACCAGTCAACAATATAGTCACCCCCTTTTTTAATAAATTCCACTGCAATACCATCCAAACCTGCTGCCTTGCCGGCTTTCATCTTCCGCAAAGCTTTCACTACCTCTTCTCTGTTTACCAAATCATTTTCCCTAACCCTCTCACTTTGCACACCACCTCGACCAAAACACCCTATATCTGCCACTCTATCATCAAACACATTCAACAAACCTTCAAAATACTCACTCCATCTCCTTCTCACACCACCACTACTTGTTATCACCTCCCCATTTGCGCCCTTCACTGAAGTTCCCATTTGCTCCCTTGTCTTACGCACTTTATTTACCTCCTTCCAGAACATCTTTTTATTCTCCCTAAAATTTAATGATACTCTCTCACCCCAACTCTCATTTGCCCTTTTTTTCACCTCTTGCACCTTTCTCTTGACCTCCTGTCTCTTTCTCTTATACATCTCCCACTCAATTGCATTTTTTCCCTGCAAAAATCGTCCAAATGCCTCTCTCTTCTCTTTCACTAGTACTCTTACTTCTTCATCCCACCACTCACTACCCTTTCTAATCAACCCACCTCCCACTCTTCTCATGCCACAAGCATCTTTTGCGCAATCCATCACTGATTCCCTAAATACATCCCATTCCTCCCCCACTCCCCTTACTTCCATTGTTCTCATCTTTTTCCATATATATATATATATATATATATATATATATATATATATATATATATATATAGAGAGAGAGAGAGAGAGAGAGAGAGAGAGAGAGAGAGAGAGAGAGAGAGAGAGAGAGAGAGAGAGAGAGAGAGAGAGAGAGAGAGAGAGAGAGAGCCATGATTAGGCCATTCAGTTACCTGTGTGTCGTCTCAGCTAACATGAGAAAGGAGAACTCTCTTGATGTTTGCCCCATATCTTTTAAGTTCCTCTACAACGACACAACTTTCCAAACGTTTGTATGCTTCAAACATTCACCATTTCATCAGTCTGTCAAATTCATTCACCTACTACCCTGAATCAGTAAAGGTAATCATTCACTTTTTCCAACAAGTTTCCTGCCTTAAATCGCTTTAAGACCTCTGGTTGTTCTATCTTTTCATCTGTCGAAAAACTGCTCAGTGATGACATCATCAAACTGGTGTCAAATCTGAAAGGCTGTACCTGAGTCATCCCTCACTCTTCTCTTTTCCATGGTAGATGAAGTTTGGCCCCTTACCTTCCACTGCAACCAATTTCTCTTTCTTATTCCGTTCCAGTCCCTTGTGCTTCAATTAAGTGCAACAATTCAACAGAGACAACCTTATTGCCTGATAAAAATGTGAAGAGTCTGCTGAATATTTCCTTATCCTCATATCTGAATGAGAGTCCAACATCTGCCTGCAGACAGGTTGTGTCTCCTTCACAACTCTTCTACAGTAGAGCAATGACGACAGGCGAGATACCATGTTAACATAGTCGTCCCTCTCACACACAGGTACCTGCTGCTTGTTCCCTGTCACATAATATCTATATGGAGACCTACATTACCTGGGTCTCCCTAGGTCTCTGATTATCTTCACTTGGGTGGCATTTCGTCAACCTGTGTATCAGAGCAACTTTGGTGGTTGTCGACGTACCTCTTTGTTCATGGACGCAAACCTCCCCTGTATTTACTTCCACCATCATTGTGGCAACACCTGCATATGTAATCTGTCACTTGCTAGAAAAAAAAAATGTGTAGAACTACCGTTACTGACTGAAGGTTGTGGACGTGTGTAATAAGGAGAGTAAATCTGGAATGTCAAGGTCTTCAGTCAACTCGTTTATACAGATCAAGAACAGCGATGGTCCCAGGAGCGACCCCAGCGGCACACACCACAGGCGAAACCCCCACAACCAACTCATTTCGAGAATCCTTATCGTACTTCTCCATAAAGGTCATTTTGTTTTTTATCCACATTTGTCGTTCCCATCACTAATCCTTGCCTGACGACCCGCCCACTTTACTAGCTCCCTGTGTGGTGCGGTGTCAAATGTTTTCTGGCAGTCCAGATCCACACAAGCTATCTAACCTCTTCAATCTATGGCGGAGTTCACTCTCTCGTAAACGTCTGTCTGTAAGTTCCTTTGTGTATGCTCGTCTGTGTAGGATCATCCCCCACCCACCACCCTTCCCCACAAAGCTGCCTTCCCAGGATTTATAAAAAGAAAACGAAATTAATCTTCAAAAACCTTCTCAAACCTAGACAAGTCATCAGAAGAAACTTGGTTCCCAGCCAGGACCTCCGTGGTCATCCTCGTTTCCCAAAAGCCATAGTGAGGGGGAGTATCAGGGGACCTACTCTCTCTCTCTCTCTCTCTCTCTCTCTCTCTCTCTCTCTCTCTCTCTCTCTCTCTCTCTCTCCCCTTACAGTCTTGTCTAAACCACCGTCGTAAACACCTATTACTGCTACACAGATGTTTCGGAGGCCCTGCTCTTCACGGGGGAGGAACTCTCTCTCTCTCTCTCTCTCTCTCTCTCTCTCTCTCTCTCTCTCTCTCTCTCTCTCTCTCTCTCTCTCTCTCTCTCTCACACACACACACACACAGACAAACACACGCAGACAGACACTTAAACACACACATACACACACACACACACACTTCCGGGAGCTTAAATGTTTTAATATGTGGTCAACGTTCAGGCGCAGTAGAGAGTCAGGCACAAACAGGTTGAAGTTTGTTGTGATGCACGAGAGTTTAACGTCACGCCAGCAAGAGGTTGACGCAAGGGTGGACGCGTGAATAAGATATAATCAGGGCTTAAGCATCACGCACAAGGCAGAGACACTGTTGTGGAAAAACTACCCACAAAAGAATGGGATCTGGTCTACCTACAGAGGTTCTTCAAGCACACACGGGTAAGATGTAATTAACATTGACAACAGGTGAGTGTGTGGAAGGCACAGTGTACTTGCCTACACCCACGGAAGGACGAGATATATGGTGATCAGTGAGCGGTAAGATAATGTCTTGTACTGGGGGGGTTGTCTGACTCCATTTATGTCTTTAATGGCCGGAGGGGAGGAAATTGAATGGGCCTTCAAGGGAGAGGGAACAAGTCTGGGGCGTTTTTTTTTTTTTATGACATTACTGGTGGAAAAGTATGTGGTATAATGGCTGAGAGAGAGAGAGAGAGAGAGAGAGAGAGAGAGAGAGAGAGAGAGAGAGAGAGAGAGAGAGAGAGAGAGAGAGAGCTTACAATGGCAACACTGACCAAGCGAACCTAAACTCAAGTGACCACATTCACAACTCCCCATTTTCTGAGTAAACTTAAAACAAGATGAGAATGTTTGTGATCTTGAGATTTTGCTTCGTGTATGTACCCAAGTCTGGTAACGTCTTACCTTCCCTAACAACGTCATCGATCCAGGGTGTTTGTGAGGAGCTGGGGAGGTGTTGGCTGTCCCTCACTCCCTCACTCCTGTGATGGGGCAACATAGGATAGACGATGTCCCATTTTACCCCATGGATTAC
>NC_092273.1:16402847-16467847 GCF_036320965.1 Panulirus ornatus
TGGCAACACACTAGTGGTCTTCTTACTGGCAACACACTAATGGTCTTCTTACTGGCAAAACACACTAGTGGTCTTATTAAGTACTGGCAACGAGTGCGGTGTGTGTGTGTGTGTGTGTGTGTGTGTGTGTGTGTGTGTGTGTGTGTGTGTGTGTGTGTGTGTGTGTGTGTGGTGGGGGGGGGAGGAGGGAGGGAAGGACACATACTTTAATGTAAGTGTGGGAGAGCCAATATCTACTTTATTTAAGTGTGAGTATATTCATATTTTCAGTGGGGGAAGGATATGTACTTACCGCAAGTGTGGGAGAACTTACATCAACTATATTCAATAGTGGGTAACTTATATCTTAGAGCATATAAGTGCAGGAACTTATACTTCAGAGTATATAAGTGCAGGAAACTTACATTTCAGAAGATATAAGTGCAGGGAACTTATATTTCAGAGTATATAAGTGCAGGGAACTTACATTTCAGAAGATATAAGTGCAGGGAACTTATATTTCAGAGTATATAAGTGCAGGGAACTTACATTTCAGAAGATATAAGTGCAGGAAACTTACATTTCAGAGTATATAAGTGCAGGGAACTTATATTTCAGAGTATATAAGTGCAGGGAACTTACATTTCAGAGTATATAAGTGCAGGGAACTTATATTTCAGAGTATATAAGTGCAGGGAACTTACATTTCAGAAGATATAAGTGCAGGGAACTTATATTTCAGAGTATATAAGTGCAGGGAACTTACATTTCAGAAGATATAAGTGCAGGGAACTTACATTTCAGAGTATATAAGTGCAGGGAACTTATATTTCAGAGTATATAAGTGCAGGGAACTTACATTTCAGAGTATATAAGTGCAGGGAACTTATATTTCAGAGTATATAAGTGCAGGGAACTTATATTTCAGAGTATATAAGTGCAGGGAACGTGAGTAAGCTTTTATGAAATACTTATACGTGTCAGGAGGATAATACTTCGTGCATACATATGTTAAAGCTGTGTATACTTACCATACATAAGTATGAGGGGAAAACTTAGTTTATGAATATGAGTATGTGCTGGTTAACTCATCGTGAATATGAGTGTGTGTGCTGGTTAACTCATCGTGAATATGAGTGTGTGTGCTGGTTAACTCATCGTGAATATGAGTGTGTGTGTGCTGGTTAACTCATCGTGAATATGAGTGTGTGTGTGCTGGTTAACTCATCGTGAATATGAGTGTGTGTGCTGGTTAACTCATCGTGAATATGAATGTGTGCTGGTTAACTCATCGTGAATATGAGTGTGTGTGTGCTGGTTAACTCATCGTGAATATGAGTGTGTGTGCTGGTTAACTCATCGTGAATATGAGTGTGTGTGCTGGTTAACTCATCGTGAATATGAGTATGTGCTGGTTAACTCATCGTGAATATGAGTGTGTGTGTGCTGGTTAACTCATCGTGAATATGAGTGTGTGTGCTGGTTAACTCATCCTGAACATGAGTGTGTGTGTGCTGGTTAACTCATCATGAATATGAGTGTGTGTGCTGGTTAACTCATCGTGAATATGAGTGTCTGCTGGTTAACTCATCGTGAATATGAGTATGTGCTGGTTAACTCATCGTGAATATGAGTGTGTGTGTGCTGGTTAACTCATCGTGAATATGAGTATGTGCTGGTTAACTCATCCTGAATATGAATGTGTGTGTGCTGGTTAACTCATCGTGAATATGAGTGTGTGTGTGCTGGTTAACTCATCGTGAATATGAGTGTGTGTGTGCTGGTTAACTCATCGTGAATATGAGTGTCTGCTGGTTAACTCATCGTGAATATGAGTATGTGCTGGTTAACTCATCGTGAATATGAGTGTGTGTGTGCTGGTTAACTCATCGTGAATATGAGTGTGTGTGCTGGTTAACTCATCGTGAATATGAGTGTGTACACTGGTTAACTCATCGTGAATGTGAGTATGTGCTGGTTAACTCATCCTGCATATGAGTGTGTGTGCTGGTTAACTCATCCTGCATATGAGTGTGTGTGCTGGTTAACTCATCCTGCATATGAGTGTGTGTGCTGGTTAACTCATCCTGCATATGAGTGTGTGTGCTGGTTAACTCATCGTGAATATGAGTGTGTGTGTGCTGGTTAACTCATCCTGAATATGAGTGTCTGCTGGTTAACTCATCGTGAATATGAGTGTGTGTGTGCTGGTTAACTCATCGTGAATATGAGTGTGTGTGTGTGCTGGTTAACTCACACTACCTGTACTACATAATAACATGAGAGTATCAAAGAATACGGCAGTGTCAACATAACATTATCCTAAACGCGAGCCCCCTCCGGGAGATGGGACTTGGGTGGGGTGTTTAAAACGACGATACATTATGAGGAGGTGGTATAAACCTCACAAATAGTGACGATACATTATGAGGAGGTGGTATAAACCTCACAAATAGTGACGATACATTATGAGGTGTTGGTATAAACCTCACAAATAGTGACGATACATTATGAGGTGGTGGTATAAACCTCACAAATAGTGACGATACATTATGAGGTGGTGGTATAAACCTCACAAATAGCGACGATACATTATGAGGAGGTGGTATAAACCTCACAAATAGCGACGATACATTATGAGGAGGTGGTAAAAACCTCACAAATAGTGACGATACATTATGAGGAGGTGGTATAAACCTCACAAATAGTGACGATACAGTATGAGGTGGTGGTATAAACCTCACAAATAGTGACGATACATTATGAGGAGGTGGTATAAACCTCACAAATAGTGACGATACATTATGAGGTGGTGGTATAAACCTCACAAATAGTGACGATACATTATGAGGTGGTGGTATAAACCTCACAAATAGTGACGATACATTATGAGGAGGTGGTATAAACCTCACAAATAGTGACGATACATTATGAGGTGGTGGTATAAACCTCACAAATAGTGACGATACATTATGAGGTGGTATAAACCTCACAAATAGTGACGATACATTATGAGGAGGTGGTATAAACCTCACAAATAGTGACGATACATTATGAGGAGGTGGTATAAACCTCACAAATATGGGCGAGATCTTAAAACACAACCCCCCGAAAACCATTACACCAGCCGGTAGTGGGGGGTTGAGCTAACCTCACTGGGGGGGAAGAAGAAGGAAACTAAACAACCTCTCCATCCTTTCCTCCCACCTCCACCTCCACTTGAACGTAATAAACCAGAGATAAAATCCCACCCCTTTTTACCCTGCCACAAGTTTTCTCCCCCCTCGACCCACCAAGGAGAACGAAGCGATGCACAACATTACGCCAAATTACAATGGAGGAAACACAGAGAGAAGGGGAGCGGGTGGGTTGGCCTGCCCCAAGAGAGAGAGAGAGAGAGAGAGAGAGAGAGAGAGAGAGAGAGAGAGAGAGAGAGAGAGAGAGAGAGAGGTGAGGCCAATAGCTGGGAAAGCCTCCCTCTCCTACCCGAGCCAATAACCCACCATGCAACCCATCCTTCCTCCTAACCCACCAATTTATCGCGGTATAAAACGGGTGGCGGTGGTGCCGCCGCCTCCCACTCACCTCCCCTCCCCATCCCAGTCGCGCCATTTTCAAAGCCTCCCCCTCACCCCTGCCCTACACACACACACACACACACACACACACACACACACACACACACACCAGCAGCAGCAATGGCTTCTAAACAAATTATCGCTCCTGAGGTATTGGCAACCCTGTGTGTGTGTTGCTTCTACCCTTGTCTTTGAGTGTTTGGCTTGTGTGTGTGTGTGTGTGTGTGTGTGTGTGTGTGTGTGTGTGTGTGTGTGTGTGTGTGTGTGTGTGTGTGTGGACATTAGCATACACCCCTTCAACAAATACGCACATACACACTCTCAAACACACACACACACACACACACACACACACAACCACACACACACACACACACACACACACCCTCACAGGTCAAATTAAAGGCCAGACCGCCGTGCCAAAGGTCGTACCATCGTGCTCAAGGGTCGTACCGTTGTCCTAAAGGGTCGTACCATCGTGCTCAAGGGTGGTAACATCGTGGTTAAGGATCGTACCATCGCGATCAAGGGTCGTACCGTTGTCCTAAAGGGTCGTACCATCGTGCTCAAGGGTAGTACCATCGTGGTTAAGGATCGTACCATCGCGATCAAGGGTCGTACCGTTGTCCTCAAGGGTCGTAGCATCGTGCTCAAGGGTGGTACCATCGTGGTTAAGGATCGTACCATCGCGATCAAGGGTCGTACCGTCGTGCTTAAGGATCGTAACATCGTGATCAAGGGTCGTACCATCGTGCTCAAGGGTTGTACCGTCAGGCTTAAGGGTCGTACCGTTATGCTTAAGGATCGTACCATCGCGGTCAAGAGTCGTGCCGTCATGCTCAAGGATCGTACCATCGTGCTCAAGGACCGTACCGTCGTGCTCAAGGATCGTACCATCGTGGTCAAGGGTCGTACCGTCGTGCTCAAGGGTCGTACCATCGTGCTCAAGGGTCGTACCATCGTGCTCAAGGGTCGTACCATCGTGCTCAAGGGTCGTACCATCGTACTCATGGGTCGTCCCATCGTGCACAAGGGTCGTACCATCGTGCTCAAGGGTCGTACCGTCGTGCTTAAGGGTCGCAATCAGAAACACATCACAGCCTCCTGGACGCAAAGAGAAACACATCACAGCCTCCTGGACGCAATCAGAAACACATCACAGCCTCCTGGAAGCAATCAGAAACACATCACAGCCTCCTGGAAGCAATCAGAAACACATCACAGCCTCCTGGACGCAAAGAGAAACACATCACAGCCTCCTGGACGCAATCAGAAACACATCACAGCCTCCTGGACGCAATCAGAAACGCATCACAATCTCCTGGACGCAATCAGAAACACATCACAGCCTCCTGGGCGCAATCAGAAACACATCACAGCCTCCTGGAAGCAATCAGAAACACATCACAACCTCCTGGACGCAATCAGAAACACATCACAAACTCCTGGACGCAATCAGAAACACATCACAGCCTCCTGGACGCAATCAGAAACACATCACAGCCTCCTGGACGCAATCAGAAACACATCACACTCCTGGACGCAATCAGAAACACATCACAGCCTCCTGGGCGCAATCAGAAACACATCACAGCCTCCTGGAAGCAATCAGAAACACATCACAACCTCCTGGACGCAATCAGAAACACATCACAAACTCCTGGACGCAATCAGAAACACATCACAGCCTCCTGGACGCAATCAGAAACACATCACAGCCTCCTGGACGCAATCAAAAACAACACAACCTCCTGGACGCAATCAGAAACACAACACAGTCTCCTGGACGCTATCAGAAACAAAACGCATCCTCCTGGACGCAATCAGAAACAACACAACCTCCTAGACGCAATAAGAAACACAACACAACCTCCTGGACGCAATCAAAAACACATCACAACCTCCTGGACGCAATCAGAAACACAGCACAACCTCCTGGACGCAATCAGAAACACATCACAACCCCCTGGACGTAATCAGAAACACAACACAACCTCCTGGACGCAATCAGAAACACATCACAACCCCCTGGACGCAATCAGAAACACAACACAACCTCCTGGACGCAATCAGAAACACATCACAACCCCCTGGACGCAATCAGAAACACATCACAACCCCCTGGACGCAATCAGAAACACAACACAACCTCCTGGACGCAATCAGAAACACACCACAACCTCCTGGACGCAATCAGAAACACATCACAACCTCCTGGACGCAATCAGAAACACAACACAACCTCCTGGACGCAATCAGAAACACAACACAACTTCCTGGACGCAACCAGGAACACAAATCATCTCCACGTCACACAGAAGGTCTTCCATCCGCGACACAGGTGGCCCAGCTCACCAGCCTGACCAACACCACCGTCGGGGTCTCGCGCCTCCGCCAACACCCATACGAGACCGAGCGTCTCACAGCGAGACCCGCGAGATGCCTTTATCTACGAAGCTACTTCGCTACTTTTACGCCCGCTCGCCCCGCCCGTACATAAGTCGCCATCCACTGCGATACAACGATCCACTGAACACAAGCTTGCCCGACCACGAGTCTTGGCCTCCTCCTGCGATATCGTACCCTTCCCTTATCGCCACGCCTTGCCACGCCTCGCCTCTGGTCCACAACCACGCTGGTGTGGGTGTGTGTGTGTGTGTGTGTGTGTGCGTGTGTGTGTGTGTGTGTGTGTGTGTGTGTGTGTGTGTTGTACTTTCCTATATTTACGTATTCCGCAGTTCCTCGGGTGGAACTGAACAGATCCCACATCCACTGAGTACCCACGCCACCCTGCTCCACCACACTGGAGCAAGAAGGAGGTGCTCCAAGTCGTGGTTTAGTGAACAGTAGAAAAAAAAAAAAAAAATATAT
This sequence comes from Panulirus ornatus, assembly GCF_036320965.1. Lineage (NCBI taxonomy): Eukaryota > Metazoa > Arthropoda > Malacostraca > Decapoda > Palinuridae > Panulirus > Panulirus ornatus. The sequence continues at coordinate 16,409,276 of NC_092273.1, forward strand.
ATATATATATATATATATATATATATATATATATATATATATATAAGGTTTAATGATGCTAGCTAGTGTCGACCCAGCTCTCTTCGTCGTCCACCCTCCCATCCACCTACCCACACACACACACACCCACACACACACACACACACACACACACACACACACACACACCCACCCATCCACCCGCCCACACACACACACCCACACACACACCCACGCACACCCACCCACACACACACACCCATCCACCCGCCCACACACACCCACCCATCCACCCGCCCACACACAGACACACACAACCACATACACACAGACACAGACAAACACACACACACATCCCCTGTAAACATACCTCACTCTCAGAAGGGGAAAAAATTCAACCTGGGTTAATTCCCGACACTTGCTGGTTGGTCGAGTTCGTCCGTTTTCCCTCCACCATCTGATTCTTGGTTCCTCCTGGACGTCTGGAACGCCTCCCATGGAGGAGGACCTCCACGTGTGCAGGTCGCTGAGGGAGTCTTTTAAGATCCCCATGTCCTTCGTCGTCCCTCCCCCCGCGCCTCCTTCAGGTAGTCGGTGGTGGGGAGTTCTTATCTCATATATTCGAGTCGGGTTTGATCAGATGTGTGTGTGTGTGTGTGTGTGTGTGTGTGTGTGTGTGTGTGTGTGTGTGTGGGAGGGAGAGGACGCTCACACGGCCGTAGGGCAGAGCGTCGCCCGCCTGGCAAGATGCTACGGCCGCTACTTAAGCACGTCGCCTTATTGATGCCGCCACGACGGAGGTGATGAGAGGCGTAGATACAGCAGAAAATCATGATACACACAAACGCTTCCTCTCTCTCTCTCTCTCTCTCTCTCTCTCTCTCTCTCTCTCTCTCTCTCTATCTATCTATCTATCTATCTATCTCTATCACAAGGCGTAAGACGCAAGGAAATGGTAATAAATAAAGGATGATAATACATTATGGAGAGAAGTGTGAAATGAAAAAATAAAAAAAGAAGTCAGATACAGGATGAGAGAGATGGCAGGAACGGTAGAGGAGATGTGATGAGAAATATACACACAAAAGCAACACCAGTTGATGGAACAGATGAGGAGCGGGGCAGGAACAGTGACCAGAAACATGAGTTTCTGACCATCTCATATAGTCGTCATCGCAAGGGTGCTGGGGGAACGAACGAAGACTCTAAGAAACCTAAAAAGAAAAGACAACAATATAGCCAAGATTTGAGTGAAGATGATGGACAGAAAGACAATCCATGACACATATGTCACGCGAACACACACACACACACACACACACACACACACACACACACACACACACACACTCAACAGCAACACAGACCTCCAGGATCAAGGAAGACCAGCTTGATAAGTGTTGTTAATACGATACTTGTCAGTCTGACTCGAACGTGGAGGAACGAAAGACAACAGACTACAACCGAAGCAAATTTAGGAAGATGGATACGATACCTTTAAAGGATACACGGATACCACGGGAAGAGGATAGTGTAGAAGGATACGACACCTTTTAAGACGTTTCAAGGCTACAAGGACACTACGAGAAGAGGATAGTGTAGCGCAGGTTCTCGTCGACAGTGAGCTGGACGGAGATCAGCCAATAAAGGTCTGGCAAGAAATGTAATTCAACAGCAGTCACCAATCGAGCCTTTAAATTCATTTCATGGAAATGACATACGGAGCACCTCAGGTAATCAAGAGATGCTGATACAAACTGTGTAGTTATTATTGTATGCAAACATGAACTAAATATAATGTTCAGTCTGGAAATTCTAATGTTAATTTTAAGCAAGTTTGGAACTGGCTGGAGCAGATCCTGCAAAAAGTATAGAAGCAGCGAAAGTATATAATATGCAGGTGTAACCTTAAGGAAATGGAAAATAGGAAGCGTCGAGCGCTTTCGTGTAATTACAACGTCAGATTATGTACATAAATACAAATTGGAGGAGGAGAGGAGTTGAACATACTCACCCTTACGTGTAAGACAATGAACCTAAGGCACCTACGAGATACAACACCATCACAGACTATACAAACAGCTATACAACACAACACAGACGCTGATAGTGAAAGATAAATCGAACAAACTCAGATCAATTTACACCACAGAAGGTGTCTACTAACATTAAGGTAGAAACGGATAAAGACGGACAGCCCGAAGCAAGGGGAATGACACAATAAGAAACATAACAACCTTCATATATGAAAAGCCTGATGAACATAGAGTGGAACAAAGTCAATACTTGGATGGTATATACTTGGATCGTGTATACATACGAGTAACATGAAATCGGGATTGTGATCGTAAATATAAGGTCAGTTCTGTGATAACAAGTATGGGAGGGAGTAGTTCTTAAGAGCACCAATACAAAAAAAACAACACACAGCATTTATTTTCCGCGTACAAGTTATGACAGTGTTAATGTTATGTTTAAAAGGAATTATGGTATTGTAGAGACGATAGGTACCGAGTGACAGAAAACGGTGGAATGATTAGAAGAAAATGGATGAACAAGTTTAAGAAATAAGCAGAGATGCGGCAAACGAACTACGAGAGGAAATAAATAAATAAATAAATGAATAAACAAATTAATAAATAAATAAATAACGTTGACAGGGAAATGGCAATAGTCAAACAGAATAACACGAGAGTAAATGAAGAGAAAGTAACACCATGTATGCAGCAATATCCGTAAGCGCTTTTACATATGAAACTGAACAAAGACAAAAAAAAAAATAATCAAAGACTGGAACTTTTAAAGACGGGAAACGAATATAGAAATGACCCAGCCTAATAGAAAATAAAAATGCCGAGTGATGATAAACTAATAGAAGTCTGATTACAGCACAAATAAAATAATGATATAAAAAGAAACAGGATACAGATGATGAAATATCAAATGACTCCGATGAGCGTGACCTTAAAGGAGATATAGCGTAGGAGAATGTTGACTATAATGGAAGCGAATGATCGATTTGAAGACAACTTAGCACCCGGACTTGTTGACAGCCCAGTTATATTATTACCTGAACACCAACAAACACAACAATACTGCGAAACCTATTCTAGCAAGTATACAGAGAGAGAGAGAGAGAGAGAGAGAGAGAGAGAGAGAGAGAGAGAGAGAGAGAGAGAGAGAGAGAGAGAGAGAGAGAGAGAGAGAGAGATTAATGCCAAACCAATAGAGAGACCAGTTCGCCTAACATAGCATGTCATCAAAATATACGTGAAGGAATGGAAGAAAAAAATAATAGAGGAACGTTTTGTAAGAGAGAAAGCCATCACGAATGTGTTCCAGGAAACACACACACACACACACACACACACACACACACGGAGTTAATGATTCAGTACAATGTCATATACAACAACGTAGTGCTTGGGGAAAGAATGGACACAGTTTTTCTTTGTTAGATTTTGGTAAGGCATTTGACAAAGCAAACTATCGTGTGTCATCTGAGAATGTTATGACAAAATACTGCCAGAATTCTATCCGTTTCTCTCTCTCTCTCTCTCTCTCTCTCTCTCTCTCTCTCTCTCTCTCTCTCTCTCTCTCTCTCTCTCTATCTATCTATCTATCTATCTATCTATCTATTTTACCAACAGAAAATTGCTTTACCTATCAAATCATATATTCTTAATCTAAAGGCATTTTTTTTTCTCAACCTCAACCAACACTACAGGTAGCCTTATCAAACATAGGGATGTAAACCTATTGTTCATACCCTCGTCTGTAGTGAACAAATATGAACATCAGCGGGTACCTTATAACGCAAACACCAAGAGCAATCTTACCATACAAGTTGATGAACACATTGACGCATCTTGAAGAAAGAACATGAGGGTGAACAGACCCGTGAACACTCCCAGTGAGACAGTAATCATACGCGCATGACCGCACTGTATAGTCTACGTGACTTCAAAGTTCTGGACGCCTCCACAAAAATGTCTGAAACTGATTTATGTATTTTACAAAGGTTCTTATATTCGGAAGGCGCGCGGGACCCCAAGCTAAACGACTGCTTAACTTCCTAAAGTTAGTTCCACCTTAAGTTCATGCCTCTCCCTCATTCATATTCTTAATTATATCTAACTGGTTTTCGTTCATACTCTTAACTACATACATAACAGGTTAAGTTAGTTCCTCCTTAATTCAAAATCTCGTTTTCTTTCATTTCTTTTTTTTTTTTTTAGATGTGTTTAAGGAGAGCGTTAGCCCACACGCCGTTGGCTGGAATGAAAGGTTAAATTCGTTTAGTTTTAATACTCTGTGGTTATAATTCTGCCTCAAGCACACTAATATTAATATTTCAGTGGCTAGGCTAATTTTTTGTGTGCAAAAAGTGTGCGCGTATTTACCCCCCACGAGTTACACCTGGATAATCCATTCAAATATGTTTTAGGGTTATCAGCTTGTCTACTGAAGAGCAATTTATAGTTATAAAATTTAACTAGGTGTTACCGGGCTCCACCTGCTCTAGACTTGGAAAAAAAATACTTTATGAATCAGTGGCACCTGATGAAACATGCTGTGCCCCATGGAGAGAAAAATTACATGTTAAATGATAGGGACTGCTGAATTGCGATTTCACCTTCATATCTATCTATCTATCTATCTATCTATCTATCTATGCTTTCCCATGACCTTTTTTCATGAGGCTTTCGCAGCGCAAAGGAAATCATCCACGCCCATCAGGTGGGACCACAGGTCAAGATGTGTGATGTTCATTTGTCTTGGTTGGGAGAGCGCTGGGCACATGAGGAACAGGTGTTTGGCGTTTGCAAGCTACACTTCGGGCTCGGGAAGTCTTCTGATAGGCTGAATCTATATTTGGAATGGTAAAGAAATGGTTGGTGTCCAGAGCACAAACGAGAAAGGTGTAACACGTGTCTGTATGGGGAGTTTAGTTTTAAATGAGTGTATGTCTGGTCGGCTGGAGGTCAAAGGTAGACTGGTTAGGGATCAGATGTTTAGTGTGTGTCGAGTAATTTATGGTGTGGATATGTTTTACTGGTGAGGTAATGGAGATCTGGCTGAATATAGGTGGCTAAATTGTGAGACTGGGGTAGGGATTTCCGCGCGAAGTTTTGGTAAATAGTGATGATACAGGATAGGCATTTTCGAGAAAAATTAAGAAACTCATGAAATATATAAATGATAATCATTCAATAAACACCGAGAGTAATACAAATGACATCCATTTTGTCCGATATAAGATTTTATTAACTTAAATATATCCAGTTTAAAATACCTACCCAGATTACGAAACACCATCAGACTAACTTTGTTATATTATTTCGACGTTTCCCGCGTAACGAGGTCGCGCCTAGAACGGAAGAAAGGAATTATTTGCTTTGGTCACATCAATTTTTTAGCTGTTAAGTATAATGCGCCCAAACCATAAGCCCTTATCCAGAGAGAACCCCCATAGACCTTTCCGTGGTTTCCCCCGACCGATTCATCTAAAAGCGTCGCTCCAATTCGCGTAATCCCTCGCACGCCTCACACCCTCCTGCACGTTCAGGCTCTGATAACTCAAAGCCTCTTTCTCTTAATCCTTCCATATCCTTGTCGGTCTTCCTCTGCCCCTTGATCCCTCCACTTCTGACTCATATGTATATCCTCTCTGTCCGTCCTCCCTTCACTCATCCTCTCCATATGTCCAAACCATTTTAACCCTCCTTGCTCAACTCTCTCAGCTCACATCTTTTTCTTCCACTGAAATCCCTTACACGATCAAAACCCTCCTCGCACCATATATGGTCCTCAAGCATTTAATTGTAAACATATCCACCGAATTCTGCTCTTTGGTTTTCTGGAACATCTGTCAGCATCCAAAGATGTCAGCGATCATTTCGGAGATGAACGCTCGACACCTGACACGTCTGTTTGCTGCGATTGATCCCAGGAGTATAAGGATGTATTTTCTTTTCATTAATTGTCTTAGGGAGAAAGTGAAGAACAAGAAAAGGGAGTTTCAGGGTAGATCAAACGAACTCGGCAATACAATATCCAAATAAGATTCGGTTTAATCCAGTTATACAACTTAGAGTTGATTCTTTGAGGTACGTGGTGTACAATTCTAATGAATATAAACCAACGTTAAAGGTAAAAATTTTGTTACTACTACGTACCAAGGTTCTTCGACTGTAGTGTGTGTATAAGTTAAGAGTAAATGTGAATAAGAGCAAGGTTATTAGGTACAGTAGGGTTGAGGGTCAAGTCAATTGGGAGGTAAGTTTGAACGGAGAAAAACTGGAGGAAGTGAAGTGTTTTAGATATCTGGGAGTGGATCTGGCAGCGGATGGAACCATGGAAGCGGAAGTGGATCATAGGGTGGGGGAGGGGGCGAAAATTCTGGGAGCCTTGAAGAATGTGTGGAAGTCGAGAACATTATCTCGGAAAGCAAAAATGGGTATGTTTGAAGGAATAGTGGTTCCAACAATGTTGTATGGTTGCGAGGCGTGGGCTATGGATAGAGTTGTGCGCAGGAGGATGGATGTGCTGGAAATGAGATGTTTGAGGACAATGTGTGTTGTGAGGTGGTTTGATCGAGTAAGTAACGTAAGGGTAAGAGAGATGTGTGGAAATAAAAAGAGCGTGGATGAGAGAGCAGAAGAGGGTGTTTTGAAATGGTTTGGGCACATGGAGAGAATGAGTGAGGAAAGATTGACCAAGAGGATATATGTGTCGGAGGTGGAGGGAACGAGGAGAAGAGGGAGACCAAATTGAACGTGGAAAGATGGAGTGAAAAAGATTTTGTGTGATCGGGGCCTGAACATGCAGGAGGGTGAAAGGAGGGCAAGGAATAGAGTGAATTGGAGCGATGTGGTATACCGGGGTTGACGTGCTGTCAGTGGATTGAATCAGGGCATGTGAAGCGTCTGGGGTAAACCATGGAAAGCTGTGTAGGTATGTATATTTTCGTGTGTGGACGTATGTATATACATGTGTATGGGGGTGGGTTGGGCCATTTCTTTCGTCTGTTTCCTTGCGCTACCTCGCAAACGCGGGAGACAGCGACAAAGGAAAAAAAAAAAAAAAAAAAAAAAAAAAAATATATATATATATATATATATATATATATATATATATATATATATATATATATATATATATTCTATTTATTCATCATACTTTGTCGCTGTCTCCCGCGTTAGCGAGGTAGCGCAAGGAAACAGACGAAAGAATGGCCCAACTCACCCACATACACATGTATATACATACACGTCCACACACACACACACACACACACACACATATACATACCTATACATTTCAATGTATACATATATATACACACACAGACATACACATATATACACATGTACATAATTCATACTTGTTGCCTTTATTCATTCCCGTCGCCAACCCACCACACATAAAAAGACAACCCCAATCGTTCCAATTCACTCTATTCCTTGTACGCCTTTCACCCTCCTGCATGTTCAGGCCACGATCGCTCAAAATCTTTTTCACTCCATCTTTCCACCTCCCATTTGGTCTCCCACTCCTCCTCGTTCCCTCCACCTCTGACACATATATCCTCTGACACACACACACACACACACACACACACACACACACACACATATATATATATATATATATATATATATATATATATTCTTTTTTTTTTTTTTTTTTTTTTTTCATACTATTCGCCATTTCCCGCGATAGCGAGGTAGCGTTAAGAACAGAGGACTGGGCCTTTGAGGGAATATCCTCACCTGGCCTCCTTCTCTGTTCCTTCTTTTGGAAAATTAAAAAAAAACGAGAGGGGAGGATTTCCAGCCCCCCGCTCCCTTCCCTTTTAGTCGCCTTCTACGACACGCAGGGAATACGTGGGAAGTATTCTTTCTCCCCTATCCCCAGGGATAAATATATATATATATATATATATATATATATATATATATATATATATATATATATATATATATATATATATATATATATATATATTCTTTCTTTCCTACTATAAGCCATTTCCCGCATCAGCGAGGTAGCGTCAAGAACAGAGGACTGGGCACCTGAGGGAACATCCTCACCCCCCCACTTCTGATCCTTCTTTTGGAAAAAAAAAAAAAAAAACGAGAGGGGAGGATTTCCAGCCACCCGCTCCCTCCCCTTTTAGTCGCCTTTTACGACACGCAGGAAACAAGTGGGAAGTATTCTTTCTCCCTAATCCCAAGGAATAATATATATATATATATATATATATATATATATATATATATATATATATATATATATATATATATATATATATATATATGACTTCCTGGTGAATATCATCTAACTACAGCGAACTCTATTTTCTACTTCCACCTCCAGGGGGTAAAATATATTAAGAGAAACCGTGCTATTTACTCTGCACAGTGTTCTGAAATTGCTCGTTTAGTTTTCATTTGGTGGGTCCTGAATATATCCAACTTGCTTTTCTTTTCTTCTTGTGGCGCGCTGGTAGAGACGCACACCGTGTGTGGACAGTGTACGTAACTGCTGCACTGAACACACAATATGACCAACGGAACTCGTTGTAACATAAACACGGGTTTGAAACGGGCGAGTATGTATTCATGATAACGCCTGGACCAATTTCTATGGAAGAGTTCTTGTGTTACCCACGACTTCATTGTAAGTTCTTACAAGTAAAGCTTGTGCTGCTTCCAGTATCAGGGAAATGGAGTCTCCTTTAGGACTTAGATTAGGACTTAGATTAATAATGTTCGACCTCCTGGTCTGTTCCCGCCTCAAAAGTGGTAGCGTAAGGAACGATCATTTTGAATAAGACTTCACTTGGTTCCTGCTACTGTTCCTGAGTCTAGAAAGTCATAATACAGTAGGGATGGGTTTCCGGATCTCCACTCCACACTGATTTGTTCACCTCACACAATACGCCAGATATACGTGGGTTTGGGTGTTCATGTATAAACTTTACTATGACATCCCTGTATGAGTGTGTGTGTGGTCAATACGTACAGATGTTTCTAATTAGAAAAAGATAATATAAATATTTTTGAGTTTCCGAAGTATCGATCGATCGGAGTCTTGCAAAACAACATGAAAAGTCTGAATTGTGTTGTGGAAGCGAATTGCGGTATTATATCAACAACCTCTTTTGGAAACGTGAGTCTGAGGCAGTTAACACAACATCTCGTACATCCCAAACACTTCTCACAGCTTTTTCTTCACTGTGTCTTGACTGGAACATCTGGTTGCTTCATGTCACTCGTTCCTTCAAGTAAAATTTCAAGATGATTGTCATAAGGAAAATCACTTAGCTGAGTTTTCTTTATTCTGTTCCTTTAGGGACACAAGTTATCATGTTCTTCAACCAAATGTGAACAGTTTGCTGCCACAGTCACCCTTAGGCTGTAGGGTCAAAGGGCAGGATGTTGTATCTAAAGGTCTTGCCACTAAGCTCAAGGGTCTTGCCGTCGCAATCAAGGGTCGCATCGTCGTGTCCAAGGGTCATGCCGTGTGTTCAAGGGTCGTACCGTTGAGCTCAGCGGTCGCACCGTCGTACTCAAGGGTCATACCGTCGTGCTCAAGGGTCGTACCGTCGTGCTCAAGGGTCGTACCGTCGTACTCATGGATCATACCGTCGTGCTCAAGGGTCGTACCTTCTTGCTAAAGAAACATAATATTCAGTTCATGAGTCGTACCCTCGTGCTCAAAGGTCGTACCGTTGTGCTCAAAGGTCGTACCGTCGTGCTCCAGGACCGCAACGTTGACCTCCACGGGTCGTACCGTCGTGACCTTAGTAAGGGTCAATACCGTCTGCTCCCCTCCCCTCCCAACATCCTGCAGTAGAGGGCCAGTATCAGCCCACATGGGCAGCTGGGAGCCAAACGGCGAGTGAAGGAGCGACGTAACGGCATCTATCCAGACCCAGAGGAAGCCTGGGTGGGGGGGCCGGCGAAGAATACTGAAGGAAACTTTAAAGAACGACACAGGATATGGCCGGCCTCTGACGCTGCTGTTCCATTGAGGAAATTCCACCACAGTTGTTCTCCTACTCTGTCATACATGGCTAAGTCATGGTACTCGTGGGTTCAATGTTATTTATCTTCAGTTCGGCGTTCTGGATTACCAGATCAAACGCTGTTGGCTTAAAGAGAAAAACTGGAAGTTAGAAATTATGACCCTGGACTTAAGACAAGACGTGGGTGGATATTAATCATACCAAGATTATGTTACAATTTAGTCGCTTATATACTCTAGATGACAAAACGTTTAATCATATGTGTCCTCTTTGATTATAAGCAGTTCATATATCATATTATATATATATATATTTTTTTTTTCACATATTCGCCATTTCTCGCGTCAGCTAGGTAGGATTAAGAACAGAGAACTGGGCCTTTGAGGGAATATCCTCACCTGGCCCCCTTCTCTGTTACTTCTTTTGGAAAATTAAAAAAAAATTATGAGAGGGGAGGATTTCCAGCCCCCCGCTCCCGCCCCTTTTAGTCGCCTTCTACGACACGCAGGGAATACGTGGGAAGTATTCTTTCTCCCCTATCCCCAGGGATAATATATATATATATATATATATATATATATATATATATATATATATATATATATATATATATATATATATATATATATATATATATATATATATATATATATATATATATATATATATATATATATATATATATATATATTCTTTCTCCCCTATCCCCAGGGATATATATATATATATATATATATATATATATATATATATATATATATATATATATATCCCTGGGGATAGAGGAGAAAGAATACTTCCCACGTATTCCCTGCGTGTCGTAGAAGGCGACTAAAAGGGGCGGGAGCGGGGGGCTGGAAATCCTCCCCTCTCATTATTTTTTTTTAATTTTCCAAAAGAAGTAACAGAGAAGGGGGCCAGGTGAGGATATTCCCTCAAAGGCCCAGTTCTCTGTTCTTAACGCTACCTCGCTAACGCGGGAAATGGCGAATGGTTTGAAAGAAAAGAAAGAAAAAAAAAAAAAAAAAAAAAAAAAAAAATATATATATATATATATATATATATATATATATATATATATATATATATATATATATATATATATATGTGTGTGTGTGTGTGTGTGTGTCGGCTGACGTGTTTCTCGTGTTTCCCCTGATGTGATTATTGCGCGGGGGTGCACTTGGGAACTTGTCGTGTTTCGTTTTCCCCATGGATTCGTGGGAATATTTTGATCGCGCAAAATTGTGATCCTTTCCGATATGTATATATATATATATATATATATATATATATATATATATATATATATATATATATATATATATATATATATATGTATATGTTGGGAAGCTTGGGAAGGAGACTTGTGTGAGGAAGTACCAGGAGAGACTGAGTACAGAATGGAAAAAGGTGAGAACAAAGGAGATAAGGGGAGTGGGGGAGGAATGGGATGTATTTAGGGAAGCAGTGATGGCTTGCGCAAAAGATGCTTGTGGCATGAGAAGCGTGCGAGGTGGGTTGATTAGAATGGGTAGTGAGTGGTGGGATAGAGAAGTAAGATTATTTGTGAAAGAGAAGAGAGAGGCATTTGGACGATTTTTGCAGGGAAAAAATGCAAATGAGTGGGAGATGTATAAAAGAAAGAGGCAGGAGGTCAAGAGAAAGGTGCAAGACGTATAAAAGACGGCAAATGAGAGTTGGGGTGAGAGAGTATCATTAAATTTTAGGGAGAATAAAAAGATGTTTTAGAGGGAGGTTAATAAAGTGCGTAAGACAAGGGAGCAAATGTGAACTTCAGTGAAGGGGGCTAATGGTGATAACAAGCAGTGGTGATGTGAGAAGATGGAGTGAGTATTTTGAAGGTTTGTTGAATGTGTTTGATGATAGAGTGGCAAACATAGGGTGTTTTGGTCGAGGTGGTGTGCAAAGTGAGAGGGTTAGGGAAAATGATTTGGTAAACAGAGAAGAGGTAGTAAAAGCGTTGCGGAAGATGAAAGCCGGCAAGGCAGTGGGTTTGGATGGCATTGCAGTGTAATTTATTAAAAAAGGGGGTGACTGTATTGCTGACTGGTTGGTAAGGTTATCTAATGTATGTATGATTCATGGTGAGGTGCCTGAGGATTGGCGGAATGCTTGCATAGTGCCATTGTACAAAGGCAAAGGGGATAAGAGTGAGTGCTCAAATTACAATGGTATAAGTTTGTTGAGTATTCCTGGTAAATCATATGGGAGGGTATTGACTGAGAGGGTGAAGGCATGTACAGAGCATCAGATTGGGGAAGAGCAGTGTGGTTTCAGAAGTGGTAGAGGATGTGTGGATCAGGTGTTTGCTTTGAAGAATGTATATGAGAAACACTTAGAAAAGCAAATGGATATGTATGTAGCATTTATGGATCTGGAGAAGGCATATGATATAGGTGATAGAGATGCTCTGTGGAAGGTATTAAGAATATATGGTGTGGGAGGCAAGTTGTTAGAAGCAGTGAAAAGTTTTTATCGAGGATGTAAGGCATGTGTACGTGTAGGAAGAGAGGAAAGTGATTGGTTCTCAGTGAATGTAGGTTTGCGGCAGGGGTGTGTGATGTCTCCATGGTTGCTTAATTTGCTTATGGATGGGGTTGTTAGGGAGGTGAATGCAAGAGTTTGGAAAGACGGGCAAGTATGCAGTCTGTTCTGGATGAGAGAGCTTGGGAAGTGAGTCAGTTGTTGTTCGCTGATGATACAGCGCTGGTGGCTGATTCATGTGACAAACTGCAGAAGCTGGTGACTGAGTTTGGTAAAGTGTGTGAAAGAAGAAAGTTAAGAGTAAATGTGAATAAGAGCAAGGTTATTAGGTACAGTAGGGTTGAGGGTCAAGTCAATTGGGAGGTAAGTTTAAATGGAGAAAAACTGGAGGAAGTAAAGTGTTTTAGATATCTGGGAGTGGATTTGGCAGCGGATGGAACCATGGAAGCAGAAGTGAATCATAGGGTGGGGGAGGGGACGAAAATTCTGGGAGCAAAAAGAGTGTGGTTGAGAGAGCAGAAATGGTGTTTTGAAATGGTTTGGTCACATGGAGAGAATGAGCGAGGAAAGATTGACCAAGAGGATATATGTGTCAGAGGTGGAGGGAACGAGGAGAAGTGGGAGACCAAATTGGAGGTGGAAAGATGGAGTGAAAAAGATTTTGAGTGATCGGGGCCTGATCAAGCAGGAGGGTGAAAGGCGTGCAAGGAATAGAGTGAATTGGAACGATGTGGTATATCGGGGTCGACGTGCTGTCAATGGATTGAAGCAGGGCATGTGAAGCGTCTGGGGTAAACCATGGAAAGTTGTGTGGGGCCTGGATGTGGAAAGGGAGCTGTGGTTTCGGTGCATTATTACATGACAGCTAGAGACTGAGTGTGAACGAATGGGGGTTTTGTTGTCTTTTCCTAGCGCTACCTCGCACACATGAGGGGGGAGGGGGTTGTTATTCAATGTGTGGCGAGGTGGCGATGGGAATCAATAAAGGTAGAAAGTATGAATTATGTACATGTGTATATATGTATATGTCTGTGTGTGTATATATATGTGTACATTGAGATGTATAGGTATGTATATTTGCGTGTGTGGACGTGTATGTATATACATGTGTATGTGGGTGGGTTGGGCCATTCTTTCGTCTGTTCCCTTGCGCTACCTCGCTAACGCGGGAGACAGCAACAAAGCAAAATGAAATAAAAATAAAAAATATATATAAATATAAATAATTTGTTAGGTAAAGTTTAAAACGACGTTCTGTTTTCATAGATTCATACTAATCTTATAACCATATCAATTTCGCTAGATGTATGACCTTTAAAAAATATATGGAACAAGAGACAAGAATTAAACGCGATGGAAACGTTAGGGCACCACCGTCCTACGGAAATACTTCTATAATTTCAGGTCAGCCACGCCAGACGTAAAGGAACGACTTATGAGTGTTTTTCTTCTTTTTTTTTTTCTTAAAGGAAAAAAATGGGAAAAAAATTCTCGTCTGTGTTGGCAGACAGATCAGCAAACTATTGGCAAACTGGACCCAAATCGTGCGGGGTTATGTTTCCTTCAACAACCAACCCACAACTCGCCTTTCATCGCATCAGCAGTTGTGGTTATAGTCTCCCATGGTACTTCCTCGCTACTTGTGCGTCCGCCTCTCCCATGTAAGTCTCGATGCCCATGATAGCAATATACACACACAGCAGGTCACACAGCCACTTCCACCCACACCATATTCTTCACATGAGCTCCTTTACAGACGACCACATACCCACACAGCTCCCATCCCATTCGCCCAGGTTAAACATCTCTCCCTTGAAAACCCCCCCCCACAATAGTCCCAGTTAGCTTGGGCATTACTGATTACACACACACACACACACACACACTAATAAAACAAGTACCTCTCTCTTTTCAACGTTGGCAATTTCCCATCTATCTTTTTTCTTCTTCTTAATCCTCAACCACCTCACTGATGCCACAACTCCCACAGTGATCCTCAACTCAATACAAAACCCAATGAACATTCCTGTTGACCACACACCTGTGTGAACTTACTCGAGTCGGTCAGGATAATAGAGAGAATCACAAATAACACACACAGATGACACACCCGACGAATAATGACATCCCTTCACGTAAACAGTGTTGCTTTCGACCTCATCAATCCACCTGAGATAAAGTTAAATACAATCACCAAACATTTACAACACAACCATCGGACGCACAACATGGCTGTCCCTTATCACAAAAGACGTCGAGATGGCTCTTCATAACCAACATTGGGACGATCCGCCACGTCCTACAATACTTCATTCATCTAGTCACTAAAGCGAGCGATGGGTATCAGAAATAATAATACATGTTCATACGAGTTCCTCCTTGATGCTGATCTACCCCAAGGCTCTGTGCTGCTCCCTCCTTCACACTGTCTATCCTATACACCTTCCTGAACCTCACTATGCTTTGTGAACTTAATAAGACCCAATAACCACTACCAATGTCACCTGCAAACCTCAGAGGGAGGCTGATCGCGTCTCGCTATGGAACCCAACACTCAGACACTATATCAACGTGAGACACAGCATAATGCTCTCCCACACTCCATCCTCCTGTGTCATTTCCTCCAACTCCGCCACACTCACCAAACACTGTACTGGCGATGAAGGATGATGGTAATCTAAAAACCGAACCTAAAGATTCAATCCAAGACGGCTACTGCACGAACGGATCTCGTTTATTTCAGTACATTCAGAGGTTCAAATGTTGACAGAAGAAATTAGAATTCGCACCTCTACAAAGCTCTGCTAGTAACATACGCTGGAGCCGCATTACAGCGCAGCACCGTGGCTCTTCGATGTTCTTCTCATACACCAAGTTGGATTCTTAACAACAAGCGACGTTGTTCCAGTGGAATCGCAGAATCACACGAGACAGCAAAACTACCATCTCTAAATACCTATTACAGATGTCTCTCTGACGAGTAAACAAAAGGCTCTACGTTCCATCATAACTCCTGGATGAGGTAAGACAGTTGTAATCTCCATCGGGTAAACAACCTAATAACATCTTCGTCACAACCCTCAGGAACTACCACTGTTTATCAGCAACAACAACCAAGTCCAATTCTGAACAACTTACCAACGCCAAGTGCCCATACACTGGTCGGTGTCGTTTGAGTCAGCCAGCCACCAGGTGAGTCATGTCCACAAAGCCAATCATTGCCGTGCACATCTTCCTGGTATCTGAAAAGATGAGATGCACATCATTACAGCTGTTCATCCTATATATAAAACAATATACACACACACACATTCAAAAACAATGCCACCAAATCGAAACAACCCCCCAGTCCTCTTCGCTCGTCCACTCAATCAAAAACACATCCATTCTACGCACGCTGGGTCAAACCCTGGCTCTTTCCCTACCCCACTAAATCTCACTACCTCCAACACCAACTCTCCTCCATTTTCCCTTTTACTTCTAACTCCCATTTTCTTTCTTCTACCCTCCTTCATCCATTTCCATAAAAGAGCCACAAGGTATAACAATACTGGATTACACCTAAGCTCTTTCTCTAGTATTCTTTTCTTATTCACTCGATACTCATTTTCTTCCGAGTCGCCGCTCAAGGGGGTACTTTTCTACAATTTCGTATCACGCAGTTCCGTTGTGGGATTCAATAAAGGCAAACAACAGTGGTATCCTGCTACTTAGCCAGAGGGGGTTTGGGGAGTGGCTGTAACCCAGCCCCACTCCGTAAGATCGTAGAGAGAGGTTTAATGGCTCCAGGATCGACTTAACAACCTCCTTTTAAACACAGTTCTTGTCAACATTCGTTACTTACAAAAGGCCACTCGGGTTAATTCCCAATATTTGCCGGCTCGGAAGACTCCTTTTTTTCCTCCCTTTCTTCCTCTAGTCCTTTCCCGAGTCTCAGTCACTCTGGACGTCTTCAAGGATTACTTGAAGTTCAAGATGGACTCGAAAAACTCGCAAATCCCCTTATAGCGGTCTCTCTTCACCTCCCCACTCATGTACCAAAGGAATTCTTGTGTCTCTTTTGTTTCCTCCATTAGACGATGACCGGGTGGTTCCTCCTGGAGACGCTCTCAACGGCTGGCCGAGCAGAACATCTATAGTTTCCACGATAACCACTTAAGCAGGTCCAGTATTCATACCCGGAAGACAATAAGGGTTTAGAATTCTCTTTCCCCTCCTTCTTTGTTTCTTGGATTCTATACAGACCGTGAGTGAGATTGTCGCCCTTGGCGAGACTCCAAAGAACTTCGTACTCCTGAGTAATTCCATCACTTCCCTGCTACTGGAAGGAGCGCAGGTTTTAAGAAAGGCAGGAAATAAAGCCTGGGTTACACCAGGACTCTTTTCTTATCAATCAATCCTGGGGTAAATTTCATTAAAGTAATAAGTGTATACAGTCAGACAGACAGACAGACAGACACAGACACAGACACACACACACATCCTTAACAAACTCATCCATGACAAAAATCCAACTTCATGACATGCCATGATAGGTTCGCACCGTCGACCGGGACAACACCCACAATATATACCTACAGAGAGAGAGAGAGAGAGAGAGAGAGAGAGAGAGAGAGAGAGAGAGAGAGAGAGAGAGAGAGAGAGAGAGAGAGAGAGAGAGAGAGAGAGAGAGAGACAGACAGACAGAGAGAGGCAAGTCAGACGACACTGTGAGAAAATCCTCGACAAGACTTAAACCTTGTGACATATCAGAGACATTCCCTCACCCTACACCTAACAGAATCACACACTAAATCAACTTCACACACAATAGAATTCTCTCGAGTCAGAACCAACTACATATTTTTGTTTTTGTTTTTGACAAATCTGAGAAAATATGATACATCTTTGATGTTCACCACAAAAAGTCCACACATTAATCCACACGATATCGATCTATCACAGTGACACTTTCTAATAAAAACACAACAAAGTCTTGTACATTTTTTTTTATCCAAATAAAAAAGTCTTAAAGACTTTTTTCAAAATTTTTTTCCAGAAAATATTTGCCAGCATTGAAAACTGTCAGCGACCATTCCCTCATTGCTCACACGTAACACAGTACAAGATACATTTAATGTGGTTAAGTTCCGGGAATACAAGGCTTGTGGTTCGCTCTGTGGATCCTTTAATGGGAGACTTAACTAGAATGAATATGTAAACCTCGGCTAAAATCCAATCTAATCCAGGTATACAGACGAGGTGATTCCCCACCGTAGGTGATGTTTACTACACGGGAAATAAAACCAAGTTGATAATAAGCTAATAATATTGTCCTCCTTTGCTGAGTCCGTCGCCTTCGGCATCTGCCACCGTAGAAAACGGCTTTCCCGGAAAATATCATTCGAGTTCTGTGGCCTCCGTTTTCTACTTCTCCCACCTCCAGGGAAATATCTATTATAGAGAAATATCTATGAAGAGATTCTGTGCTACGACGCCACACACACTGTGTGGGAATGTGCTCCTTCTGTACTCATGGTGTATCGCTCGCACGGTTAAATAGTGCTTTTCTGAGTGGACGAAATGTGGAGTGAAAACAATGGTAACAATACGAAACTCGAATTATATTCACGTGGGGGATGGAATGGTTGCGTGAAGACAATACACATATAACAAGTTCTGATTACAAGCAATTATAACGGAATCAATAAGTGGATACTCTAGATGGACTCAATACGTGGATACTCTAGAGAATTTAGGTATTTAGTGGAAAAGCGTGAAAGACTAAACCTGAAACCCTCCACTTTAGGCATTGTCCAGCTGGAAGGTAAACGATCAGGAAGGTTACAGTCTGATTGGCTTCTCGTCGGGTGCTGAAGAATTACCTTAAGAAATATTTCGTAAAATTAGCTATAATTATCTATTTCTAAATCATTTATCTTTACCCGTTTGCCCATTTATTCACTATTTAGGGAGTATCAGGAACTGCTTTCGTCAACAAAACCCTCTTCTGTTCGTCCGTGTTGGATGTGATAATACGGGAGGGAGAGCTTCACAACGCCCTCAGTTCTCACCTCGCACTAGACGCAGGGTTTACGCTGGGTCATCGTGTTCATTCGTTAACTTACATTGATTTGGCCATCATGTACATGGTCAGCAGAGGAGGGTGTCAGTTACTGACACATAAGAATAAGGGTATCTTTTTTTTTAAGCTCCCGAGGATTCGAGTGGAGTCTTGTTAAAAAAAAAAAAAATAATGGAAGGTCTGCATTGTGTGCGATGGAAGCCGTGGAATTCTGAGAACCAAAATGCCAGACGTTGAATAATGTTTGTTCCAGTAAACACTCATAGTAACCTCTTTGAAAACGGGGCACTGAAGTCAACAACAATGCAAAATGTGGAATATAACCTTGATAAACATAAACAATAACCGTGGTGGAAAGGTTAGCGTTCCTAGCCGTGACGCCCTGGGTCGAGGGCATAGGTTCGAATCCTGGTTGCGGCAGTTGGCCCACAGTCAACCCAGCTGTTCATCCACCTCTAGGGATTGGTCGATAAGATGGGTACCTAGCTCAGGATAGTATATATATATATATATATATATATATATATATATATATATATATATATATATATATATATATATATATATATTATCCCTGTGGAGAGAGGAGAAAGAATTCTACCCATGTATTCCCTGCGCGTTGTAAAAAGCGACTAAAAGGGGAGGGAGAGGGGCTGGAAAATCCTTCACTCCAGTTGTTACTTTTCTAGAAGAAGGAACAGAGAGGGGGGGCCAAGTGAGGATTTTCCCTCTTAGGCTCAGTCCTCTGTTCTTAACGCTACCTCGTTAACGCAGGAGGGTGAAAGGCGTGCATGGAATTGCCTTGAATAGGGCCTTAGCTGGCAGTGCCGTCACAGCTAAAAGAAGAAAAAAATTGATGAGTTGCATACATTCATTTTGGTCACTGGTTTGTGCTGATTTGTGTCGAATTCTACATCTGGACATTTTCCTTCACTTGATCATTCACCGAAATGCAAGAAACGCTTAACATTATCAATCAAGGTTTACTGATTTCTGTTGTTACCCACATCTTCTGCCTCAGGGAAAAGAGAAGATATTATCACGTTGTGGAAGTTGACCGTCTGTTGTGTTGTAGTGATGACAGCCACAACATGGGTTGTGACGACGCTCGACTGATCGACTGAGATGGTGTGATGGGGAGTTAACCATCAATAGTGATGATGATGATAGCTTGTTCCCCTAGTGACCCTGGCGGTGAAGCGAAAGGCAAGGTCACATACCAGCTCAAAGGTCGCAGCGTAGAGGTCATAGGGTCGTGCCAACGTGGTCGAGGGTCGTACCATCGTGCTCAAGGGTCAATACTGTCATGCTCAAAGATCGCAATTTCGAGCTACATGGGTCGTACTGTCGTACTCAAGGGTCGTGCTAAAGAAACGCAATATTCAGTTCATGAGTAGTACCGTCGTGCTCAAAGGAAGGTCGTACCGTCGTGGTCAAAGGTTTACCGTCGTGCTCAAGGGTCGTACCGTCGTGCTAAAGAAAGGCAACATTCAGTTCATGAGTCGTACCGTCGTGCTCAAGGGAAGGTCGTACCGTCGTGCTCAAGGGTCGTACCTTCTTACTAAACAAACGCAATATTCAGTTCATGAGTCATACCGTCGTGCTCAAAGGTCGTACCGTCGTGCTCAAAGGTCGTACCGTTGTGCTCGAAGGTCGTACCGTCGTGCTCCAGGATCGCAACGGTGACCTCCACGGGTCGTACCGTCGTGACCTTAGTAAGGGTCAATACCGTCTGCTCCCCTCCCCTCCCCACATCCTGCAGTAGAGGGCCAGTATCAGCCCACATGGGCAGCTGGGAGCCAAACGGCGAGTGAAGGAGCGACGTAACGGCATCTATCCAGACCCAGAGGAAGCCTGGGTAGGGGGGGCGGCGAAGAATACTGAAGGGATGATGGCACCGAATGGAGGCCTCTGAGGCGCGCTGCTCCAGCAGAGAGAGAGAGAGAGAGAGAGAGAGAGAGAGAGAGAGAGAGAGAGAGAGAGAGAGAGAGAGAGAGAGAGAGAGAGAGACTTCCTCAGACGTATATTTCTTTTTCTCGCATACCCAGGAAAAAGAAAATGGTGTGCTAACCTGATGCGATGTCTTTTTTTTTTTCTCTTCTTTTTCTTTCTTTCGATG
Source organism: Panulirus ornatus (assembly GCF_036320965.1). Lineage (NCBI taxonomy): Eukaryota > Metazoa > Arthropoda > Malacostraca > Decapoda > Palinuridae > Panulirus > Panulirus ornatus. The sequence continues at coordinate 16,429,982 of NC_092273.1, forward strand.
TAATATTATTTTCCATATTTGAAAAGAACTTTGAATTTAGGTATTAAAAAAAAAAAAAAGCCATTGGCTTAATATAGGAATAGATACATGAATGTCATTCGGTTCATATACGAGAGTGGAAGTTAATTAGACTGCGACGATATTAATATTTAAATGCTCACGAATCAAGATTTTAAAAGGGTAAAAAAAAAACGCTTTCTGATGCCAGTTCATCTTTTCATGACATGACCCCCACGCGCAAAATACATGTATTTTCATGCACTTTTTTTCAATACAGCAATTCGGGGATGGAACCTTTTCACAAATGTTTGATACAATGTTCTATTTCCCATCGATTCGTCCCTGTGTTATGGCCACATTAGACTCACTGAGTTTATGAAATACGAAAAAAAAAAAAAAAGAATGAAGAGAAAAATTCTGGGTATATTGGTTCAGGGGAAAATGGCTACCGAGTTTCAGGTCAATCAGGCCAGACAATAAAAGAATGGCGCGCTGGTGTAATACTGGAAAATAGGGGTAAAAAAAAAAAAAGTTATACCTCACTCGGTGTTGAGAGCTAAATAGAAAACGAAGGACGATGATATAACCCATCCTTCACATATATTTACGTCCATTTTCTTTCACTATACAAAATAAAAAAGAGACGAATTTTAGTATATTTTTTGCAAGTTACAAATATAGTGCACTCAAAAAATTACATTCACGGTTGGAATATATTTAATTTGTAAACCATATTGCGACACTGTGCTGCGTGTTCGTATTTCTATAATAATATTGACCAAGAGATGAAGATCATTACAAGGTCATTGTTGATCATGATCTCGCAGTGGATGCCATTACCTATTAGTTAATTAGGTCGTGGGTCGTGTTGTCCACAATATCAACAACCAATTAGGGTCTACTGGCAAGGTGGGGCTCGGGGTCGTTCACTGAAGCTGGCAGTTTGATGAACGGGGGGTCGTTTCTCGAGGACTGACGACCTGCCTTTCATCGAGCAATGACGACCTGCTGATCCTTCAGCTGTTCCTCGACAGAGTCGTTCTTGATCAAAATTTGTAGTGCTATTATCTCAAGGCTAAAAGTGTGGGTCGTTGGATGTGACTGCATGGTACGACCCTTGCGTATATCTGTACGACCCCTGTAGTGCACTGACCTTTAACCTGACCCAACACACACACACACACACACACACACACACACACATTCAACATGGCTATCATCCCACACGAAATTAGCTCCAGGATTCTAAGTGAGAGAAAGGACTAGGGAGTCGAACCCAATCTAACCTGTTTCCAGATTCCCACATTATAAGATAGTACAGGAGTCAAACTATCAGCTGGCAAATGTTAGACAAAGCTTCCAAGTATATGGAATACGGAAATATCTAACAAGCAGTTCATATTGTGCTAAAGGCCGAAACTAGAATATGCTTTTCATGTTTGATCGCCGCACTTAAACTGGCACAAAGAGTTAATAGAGAAGGTCCAGAAGAAGAAGACAACAAAGATGATCTCAGAATTAGAATAACTGAGTAACAAGGGATAGCTGGAAGCCCTAATTCTGCCCGCCTTGGAAGAGGGAAGAGTAAAGGGTGACCTGATCACAACTTTCAGATTGTTAAACCAGACTGATGACTTGGAGTGAAAAGCTGTACGAAAGACGTAGAGATAAAGTGACTAGACGTTACACCATAACGTTATGCAAGAAACCTGATCAAAAAATGAGTGAAATAGTTTATATATATATATATATATATATATATATATATATATATATATATATATATATATATATAAAGTATTTCACTCATTTATATATATATATATATATATATATATATATATATATATATATATATATATATATATATATATATATATATTCGTAGGGACCCATCTCTTGCAGGTTCTCTTCTAATACGAACTATTTTATATATTTATGTAAGCTGTAACTAATAACCATATCTTCAGACATTTCAATTCATATATCCACCTCTCTTATACCATAAAGGTACTTCTTTACTCATTTTTGAACAGGCTTCTTGCATAATTTCATGGTATATCATCATGTTGCTATAACCCTATATATATCGTACAATGGATCACTCCACTTTATCAGCCTCATCAAAGAATTTTTCACTCCACACTTCCCTGCTACTGGATGAAGCGCAGCCTTAGGCTGCAGTAACCTTTGGAAAATAAAAGTGTCTGGGTAGCAGTAGGAACAGGACTACTTCAGAGAAATTCTTAGGTTAAATATCAGTAAATACATAACTGGCAACTCACTGATGCCATATGCCGCCAGGACTGAGCGCTCATTGTTTACGCCTATTTCACTAAGTTCCACTGGGCTGTCGGTCGGTAATCTATTAATCCCCGACAGATCCTTGCAATCAACTGATTTTTCCCCCCTCTCTCCACCCGACCAGTCTTTGAAAATTAAGATGGAATCCTTCGTAGGCCTGGATTTAGGCTTTTAAGAGATAGAAGGTGCTAGTTCCCCAGGCGGACGCCTAGCTACGACTTATCAGACGACGCCTAGCAGACTTTTCTGTCTCTTAATGTCGCTCAGTGTAAGATCTATTTCACCTTGTCCTCGAGCATGGTTTACACCCTTTCAGATCGGGTCAGTCACGTGGCTGGGAGATTCTAGAACTTTCTCTTGCGCTTCTAATGTTTTGGGCTTCTAGAAGATTCTCTAGTTCTTCTAGAAGGCCTCTAGCCCTTCTAGAATTCTCTGGAGCTTCCACAATCTTCTCGAATGCTTCTGGGAAGTTTGGCTTAGTGCTTCTAGACGATTCGAAAGCGCTTTTTGAAATATTTTCACATTATAATGCAAGGTTAGTTAGGTTTGGAGTTGGCGAACGAAGAATGTGTTACCGTGACTGTGTCCAGATGATTTTCCTCAGATGGTGAGACACAGTTCCCTCCCAGATGGCGGCGTGCCACAGGCCCCCCCCCCCCCCCCCCAGACTCCGTACCACAGCCCCCTGAGAGAGACACAGCCACACTCTCCCCAGATGACGTGCCCTAGTTCCCCAGACAGAGTGCCACAACTACAACCCCGCAGATGGCGTGTCACAGACTCGCTCGGTGCTGTGCTACATTCCCTTCAGATCCCGTGTCTCAGCGCAGCCCCCAGGTGACGTGCCACAGTCCCCTTCCAGATGTCGTGCCATAGTCCTCTCACGCTGTGTGACACAGTGCCCTTCCCCCAACCCCACAGACAGCGTGCCACAGTTCCAGACAGCTAGCTATAGTTCATCCTAGATGGAGTGCTATGGTCGTGCCAGCTGGTGTGTCATCAAACTCCCTAGACAGCGTGTCACACAGCTCCCCCAGATGGCTTACCATAGTCACTCAGGTGGCGTGCCACAGACCCCCACACTCATATGCCGTGCAGCATTTCCTTTAAGAAGGAATAACATACACCTTCCCTCCCTCCCTCCCTCGTTCGCCATAAACGTCTGCCACGTAGATCCTTCATATGGGCTATATATCTTCACTCATCTTCTCCACACGTCATAACCATTTCAACACACCCTGGTCAGTTCCCCCCTGTCAACTCACTACCACATCTCATCTTCTCCATACGTCAAAAGCATTTCGACACACCCTGGTCAGTTCCCCCCTGTCAACTCACTACCACATCTCATCTTCTCCATACGTCAAAAGCATTTCAACACACCCTGGTCAGTTCCCCACTGTCAACTCACTACCACATCTCATCTTCTCCATACGTCAAAAGCATTTCAACACACCCTGGTCAGTCCCCCCTGTCAACTCACTACCACATCTCATCTTCTCCATACGTCAAAAGCATTTCAACACACCCTGGTCAGTCCCCCCTGTCAACTCACTCCCACCTCGTACTCTTCCTTACATGATTCACCTTCCTCATATCCCACATACGTGCACTTTAAACCTTACTAACCAATCAGTAACATGATCGACTCCTTCCCTGAAGTACTCAACTGTAGTTGCATCCACTCCTGTAGCTATTCTCCGCTTCAACTGGTCCCTGGGGGAAGGGCTTTCACCACCTTTCTTTCTTTCCATCACAACATTCGTCATGGCAACCTTCGCTCCTCATAACACCTCTTTACAAACACCTTAAATCCGTCATCCTGTCATCTGCTTCATTCAACAGTCATTCAGAATATCCACACCATCTCTCTCTCTCTCTCTCTCTCTCTCTCTCTCTCTCTCTCTCTCTCTCTCTCTCTCTCACCTCTTCTTATCCTGTTTCTAATTCACCATCTCCTTACTCCGATGACGACCGCAGATCTTGCTCTCGTTCTTCTCGCACTCTTCATCATCTAAAACATTTTCTTACCGGTAGCCGATACTCCAGAGCCTCATTCTTTCTTGACCTCCTGCCGCTCTCTCTTGTATGCCTCCCAACCATTCGCACTCCATCCTTGCAGATGCCGTCCATACTCCTCTCTTTTCTCTTTCCCTAGCAACTTAACTTCATCATCCTTCCAATCACTATCCTTTCTCAAAATATCTATCTATCTACATCTATCTATCTATCTATCTATCTATCTCTCTCTCTCTCTCTCTATATATATATATATATATATATATATATATATACATATATATATAACGGAAGCAATCACTACTGGGCGCGCAGGACTCAAACGTAGGCATCTAAATGATAGTCTAGTGAGGTGATCCGCTCGACTGTGAGGGGGACAAAAATGCTGGTCTGAGATGGAAAGCTTTTTGTCCCGTCACAGCCAAGCGTATCAGCTCACTCGACCATCACTGTGATGTCTCGCCTCCTGCGCGACCAACGATTATATAAATCCACTTAATACATGTGATCACTTCGTGCTCTCTCTCTCTCTCTCTCTCTCTCTCTCTCTCTCTCTCTCTCTCTCTCTATATATATATATATATATATATATATATATATATATATATTTTTTTTTTTGCTTTGTCGCTGTCTCCCGCGTTTGCGAGGTAGCGCAAGGAAACAGACGAAAGAAATGGCCCAACCCACCCCCATACACATGTATGTACAAACGTCCACACACGCAAATATACATACCTACACAGCTTTCCATGGTTTACCCCAGACGCTTCACATGCCCTGATTCAATCCACTGACAGCACATCAACCCCGGTATACCACATCGCTCCAGTTCACTCTATTCCTTGCCCTCCTTTCACCCTCCTGCATGTTCAGGCCCCGATCACACAAAATCTTTTTCACTCCATCTTTCCACCTCCAATTTGGTCTCCCTCTTCTCCTCGTTCCCTCCACCTCCGACACATATATCCTCTTGGTCAATCTTTCCTCACTCATTCTCTCCATGCGCCCAAACCATTTCAATACACCCTCTTCTGCTCTCTCAACCACGCTCTTTTTATTTCCACACATCTCTCTTACCCTTACGTTACTTACTCGATCAAACCACCTCACACCACACATTGTCCTCAAACATCTCATTTCCAGCACATCCATCCTCCTGCGCACAACTCTATCCACAGCCCACGCCTCGCAACCATACAACATTGTTGGAACCACTATTCCTTCAAACATACCCATTTTTGCTTTGCGAGATAATGTTCTCGACTTCCACACATTCTTCAAGGCTCCCAGAATTTTCGCCCCCTCCCCCACCCTATGATCCACTTCCGCTTCCATGGTTCCATCCGCTGCCAGATCCACTCTCAGATATCTAAAACACTTCACTTCCTCCAGTTTTTCTCCATTCAAACTCACCTCCCAATTGACTTGACCCTCAACCCTACTGTACCTAATAACCTTGCTCTTATTCACATTTACTCTTAACTTTCTTCTTTCACACACTTTACCAAACTCAGTCACCAGCTTCTGCAGTTTCTCACATGAATCAGCCACCAGCGCTGTATCATCAGCGAACAACAACTGACTCACTTCCCAAGCTCTCTCATCCACAACAGACTTCATACTTGCCCATCTTTCCAAAACTCTTGCATTCACCTCCCTAACAACCCCATCCATAAACAAATTAAACAACCATGGAGACATCACACACCCCTGCCGCAAACCTATATATATATATATATATATATATATATATACAGAGCCACGTGGGAATACCTGGCGATCTTGCCTGGAGACTTATCGTCGTCTGTGCTGCCAGAGAGAGCGGGAGCGGGGATTTGCCTGCCGCGGGGAATACACGCTGATCCTGTATCCCTCGAGAAAAATAGGGTATCAGGCCGCATTCAGGTGCGTTCGTGAGCGACCAAGGGATGCAAGTCGAGGATTGTGGTGCGGCAAGACATGCAGAGAAACGCTGAGGACCGAGATGTGATATGTGAGCCATTGGTAACACCTCCCCCAACGTTTCTTGGATTTACTGTGTTGGTTCTCCTAAGTCTCCGTGTGTGTGTGTGTGTGTGTGTGTGTGTGTGTGTGTGTGTGTGTGTGTGTGTGTGTGTGTGCGTGTGTGTTATATTGTAAAAACTGTCGTTGATGTCTGCAATATTTATTAGACAAACGTTTTTGTCTACATGTTCAAAAACAGCAAACTATTTCATACGTCACATACGACACACACACACACACACCTGACTCCCCTACACCTGTAACATCAACACAGAAGCGACACACGACACTCATTACCTTCACAACACTGACTACCGCCAGGTATGGACAAGAGAAAGAATACTTCAGCATTATCTCAAGACAATTCATCGGCTCCACTCTAAACCACACCCCACCTGCCCGACCTCCCATCTCAAACGATAACAAAACGAAGACGCAAACCCATAAAACAACACACCCCTCATAACAAATGGCAGTGTAGCAACCGACTACGCTCAACACAGAGAAGTGAAGACCCTGCCAATACGACTCCACCTCAACATGCTCGTCACTCACATACTTTAAAAGAGCGCTTGACCCCCCTTCCTATCCAGCCCACTCCACAACTAACCACAAGTTCCCAAACTATAAATAAAAAGTCTATCCTTTGCCTCACTCTTTAGTAACCTCTACCCACAGATTCCCTTCATCCCCCAGCATACGTAACGATGACAGAACACATACACACTGAAGTAACCCGACAAATACTTGAAATACCATCCACCAGACATACATAAATAGGAAACCACGACCCCCAGAATAACACCAGTCACACTTTCCCGTCTACGCTCCGGGCATCATCCACTCATCCGTTCATTACATCACGGAAACAACACAGTCCCAGGCCGGACCCTTCACGCTCACGTTGCAGCTACGTGAATAAAGACACCGAGAACTTACATCTAAATTGCCCTGTGCTCTTCACACACACACACACACACACACGTAACATCGAAACACTTTATGATCTGTGGTCCCTCACTGTGGCCCTGGTTAGCTCCCTGAGCGCTGCGGGAGTTTTTATAAAGATGAAAGCAACTCATGAAGCAGGAAGAAAATGGACGTGAGCGAAATCGCCCTTTCTTCACCTGTTTTTTTTGCGCTACATCGCTCACGCGGGAAGCGGCGATCAACAACTATCAGAGAGAGAGAGAGAGAGAGAGAGAGAGAGAGAGAGAGAGAGAGAGAGAGAGAGAGAGAGAGAGAGATTCACACCAATCTGAGAGTGCAGGAGTCTTATACTCTACGTACATTAGTCCACGTTCCACCAAACAAATGTCGCTGTGTGTCAAGTTGTCAGATTCACTTTAGCTTTCACTGGGGCAGGGAGGTTCACCACGAGCCCGAGAGCTTCTTTCCTGTCGCTAATTACTTGAACAACAACAGCGACCAACTTTCCTGGCGACCAGCACACGACAGACTCAGGGATTATCATTTTCTCATTATGACTAAGTGAGCGTTACTTTCTGTGTTGCTTTTTGCTTTGTATTAATTTTTCTGTCATTTCTTTTCAAAGTACGTTATATACGTAAGACCTAATATCCAGAACATCCTGCACACTCTTGCGTATATATATATATATATATATATATATATATATATATATATATATATATATATATATATATATATATATTTTTTTATTATCATACTCTGTCGCTGTCTCCAGCGTTAGCGAGGTAGCGCAAAGAAACAGACGAAAGAATGGCCCAACTCACCCACATACACATGTATATGCATACACGTCCACACACAGCACATATACATAACTATACATCTCAACATATACATATACATACACACACAGACATATATATATATATATATATATATATATATATATATATATATATATATATATATATATATATATATATATATATACACATGTACATAATTCATAGTCTGCCTTTATTCATTCCCATCGCCACCCCGCCACACATGAAATGACAACCTCCTCCCCCCGCATGTGCGCGAGGTAGCGCTAGGAAAAGACAACAAAGGCCACATTCGTTCACACTCAGTCTCTAGCTGTCATGTATAATGCACTAAAACCACAGCTCCCTTTCCACATCAAGGTCCCACAAAACTTTCCATGATTTACCCCAGACACTTCATATGTCCTGGTTCAATCCATTGAAAGCACGTCGACCCCGTTATACCACATCGTTCCAATTCACTCTATTCCTTGCATGCCGTTCACCCTACTGCATGTTCAGGCCCCGATCACACAAAATCTTTTCACTCCATCTTTCCACCTCCAATTTGGTCTCCCACTTCTCGCTCCCTCCACCTCTGACACATATATCCTCTTGGTCAATCTTTCCTCACTCATTCTCTCTCCATGTGACCAAACCATTTCAAAATACCCTCTTCTGCTCTCTGAACCATACTCATTTTATTACCACACATCTCTCTTACCCTTACATTACTTACTCGATCAAACCACCTCACACCACATATTGTCCTCAAACATTTCCAGCACATCCACCCTCCTCCGCACAACTCTATCTATAGCCCACGCCTCGCAACCATAGAACATTGTTGGAACCACTATTCCTTCAAACATACCCATTTTTGCTTTCCGAGATAACGTTCTCGACTTCCACACATTTTTCAATGCTCCCAGAACTTTCGACCCCCTCACCCACCCTATGATTCACTTCTGCTTCCATGGTTCCATCCGCTGCCAAATCTACTCCCAGACATCTAAAACACTTTACTTCCTCCAGTTTTTTTCCATTCAAACTTAACTTCCAGTTGACTTGTCCCTCAACCCTACTGTACCTAATATCCTTGCCCTTATTCACATTTACTCTCAACTTTCTTCTTTCACACACTTTATCAAACTCAGTCACCAGCTTCTGCAGTTTCTCACCCGAATCAACCACCAGCGCTGTATCATCAGCGAACAACAACTGACTCACTTCCCAAGCTCTCTCATCCTGTACAACATACTGCATACTTGCCCCTCTTTCCAAAATAATTGCATTCACCTCCCTAACAACCCCATCCATAAACAAATTAAACAACCATGGAGACATCACACACCCCTGCCGCAAACCAACATTCACCGAGAACCAATCACTTTCCTCTCTTCCTACTCGCACACATGCCTTACATCCTCGATAAAAACTTTTCACTGCTTCTCACAATTTGCCTCCCACACCATATATTCTTAATACCTTCCACAGAGCATGTCTGTCAACTCTATTATATGCCTTCTCTAGATCCATAAATGCTACATACAAATCCATTTGCTTTTCTAAGTATTTCTAACATACATTCTTCAAAGCAAACACCTGATCCAAACATCCTCTACCACTTCTGAAACCACACTGCTTTTCCCCAATCTGATGCTCTGTACATGACTTTCACCCTCTCAATCAATACCCTCCCATATAATTTACCAGGAATACTCAACAAACTTATACCTCTGTAATTTGAGCACTCACTCTTATCCCCTTTGCCTTAGTATAATAGCACTATGCAAGCATTCCGTCAATCCTCAGGCACCTCACCATGAGTCATACGTACATCAAATAACCTTACCAACTAGTCAACAATACAGTCACCCCCTTTTTTAATAAATTCCACTGCAATACCATCCAAACCTGCTGCCTTGCCGGCTTTCATCTTCCGCAAAGCTTTTACTACTTCTTCTCTGTTTACCAAATCATTTTCCCTAACCCTCTCACTTTGCACACCACCTCGACCAAAACACCCTATATCTGCCACTCTATCATCAAACACATTCAACAAACCTTTAAAATACTCACGCCATCTCCTTCTCACATCACCACTACTTGTTATCACCTCCCCATTAGCCCCTTTCACTGATGTTCCCATTTGCTCCCTTGTCTTACGCACTTTATTTACCTCCTTCCAGAACATCTTTTTATTCTCCCTGAAATTTAATGATACTATCTCATCCCAACTCTCATTTGCCTTCTTTTTCACCTCTTGCATCTTTCTCTTGACCTCCTGCCTCTTTCTTTTATGTATCTCTAAGTCATTTGCATTATTTCCCTGCAAAAGTTGTCCAAATGCCTCTCTCTTCTCTTTCACTAATAATCTTACTTCTTCATCCCACCACTCACTACCCTTTCTAATCTGCCCACCTCCCATGCTTCTCATGCCACAAGTATCTTTTGCGCAAGCCATCACTGCTTCCTTAAATACATCCCATTCCTCCCTCACTCCCCTTACGACCTTTGCTTTCACCTTTTTCCATTCTGTACTCAGTCTCTCCTGGTACTTCCTCACACAAGTCTCCTTCCCAAGCTCACTTACTCTCACCACTCTCTTCACCCCAACATTCTCTCTTCTTTTCTGAAAACCTCTAGATATCTTCACCTTCGCCTCCACAAAATGATGATCAGACATCCCTCCAGTTGCACCTCTAAGCACATTAACATCCAAAAGTCGCTCTTTCGCGCGCCTATCAATTAGCACGTAATCCAATAACGCTCTCTGGCCATCTCTCCTACTTACGGCCACATTACTCACCTTTGCATTCAAATCACCCATCACTATAACCCGGTCTCGTGCATCAAAACTACCAACACACTCAGCTGCTCCCAAAACACTTGCCTCTCATGATCTTTCTTCTCATGCCCAGGTGCATATGCACCAATAATCACACATCTATCTCCATCCACTTTCAGTTTTACCCATATCAATCTAGAGTTTACTTTCTTACACTCTATCACATACTCCCACCACTCCTGTTTCAGTAGTAGTGCTACTCCTTCCCTTGCTCTTGTCCTCTTACTAACCCCTGACTTTACTCCTAAGGCATTCCCAAACCACTCTTCCCCTTTACCCTTGAGCTTCGTTTCACTCAGAGCCAAAACATCCACGTTCCTTTCCTCAAACATACTACCTATCTCTCCTTTTTTCTCATCTTGGTTACATTCACACACATTTAGACACTCCAGTCTGAGCCTTCGAGGAGGACGAGCACTCTCCGCGTGACTCCTTCTTCTGTTTCCCCTTTTAGAAATTAAAATACAAGGAGGGGAGGGTTTTTAGCCCCCCGCACCCGTCCCCTGTAGTCGCCTTCTACGACACGTGAGGAATGCGTGGGAAGTATTCGTTTTCCCCGTAGACTCATAGGAATACACACACACACACACACACACACACACACACACATATATATATATATATATATATATATATATATATATATATATATATATATATATATATATACATATATATATATGTTTTGGACAATCACATGTATACCATATGGCGTCCTAGCTTCGTCTCTTCGATGTATATCAACTGACTGTTATATTTCTCTCTTGTGTCTCCCCTGATGATGTGATTATTACACGAAAGTGCACTTGGGAACTTTTCGTGTTTCATTTTCCCCGTGGACTCATAGGAGTTTTTTTTTTTTTTAATTTTCCAAAAGAAAGAACAGAGAAGGGGGCCAGGTGAGGATATTCCCTCAAAGGTCCAGTCCTCTGTTCTTAACGCTACCTTGCTAACGCGGGAAATGGCGAATAGTGAAAAAAAGATATATATATATTTATTTTTTTTTTTTTATTATACTTTGTCGCTGTCTCCCGCGTTTGCGAGGTAGCGCAAGGAAACAGACGAAAGAAATGGCCCAACCCCCCCCCCCCCCCATACACATGTATATACATACGTCCACGCACGCAAATATACATACCTACACAGCTTTCCATGGTTTACCCCAGACGCTTCACATGCCTTGATTCAATCCACTGACAGCACGTCAACCCCGGTATACCACATCGCTCCAATTCACTCTATTCCTTGCCCTCCTTTCACCCTCCTGCATGTTCAGGCCCCGATCACACAAAATCTTTTTCACTCCATCTTTCCACCTCCAATTTGGTCTCCCTCTTCTCCTCGTTCCCTCCACCTCCGACACATATATCCTCTTGGTCAATCTTTCCTCACTCATCCTCTCCATGTGCCCAAACCACTTCAAAACACCCTCTTCTGCTCTCTCAACCACGCTCTTTTTATTTCCACACATCTCTCTTACCCTTACGTTACTCACTCGATCAAATCACCTCACACCACACATTGTCCTCAAACATCTCATCTCCAGCACATCCATCCTCCTGCGCACAACTCTATCCATAGCCCACGCCTCGCAACCATACAACATTGTTGGAACCACTATTCCTTCAAACATACCCATTTTTGCTTTCCGAGATAATGTTCTCGACTTCCACACATTCTTCAAGGCCCCCAGAATTTTCGCCCCCTCCCCCACCCTATGATCCACTTCCACTTCCATGGTTCCATCCGCTGCCAGATCCACTCCCAGATATCTAAAACACTTCACTTCCTCCAGTTTTTCTCCATTCAAACTCACCTCCCAATTGACTTGACCCTCAACCCTACTGTACCTAATAACCTTGCTCTTATTCACATTTACTCTTAACTTTCTTCTTCCACACACTTTACCAAACTCAGTCACCAGCTTCTGCAGTTTCTCACATGAATCAGCCACCAGCGCTGTATCATCAGCGAACAACAACTGACTCACTTCCCAAGCTCTCTCATCCCCAACAGACTTCATACTTGCCCCTCTTTCCAAGACTCTTGCATTTACCTCCATAACAACCCCATCCATAAACAAATTAAACAACCATGGAGACATCACACACCCCTGCCGCAAACCTACATTCACTGAGAACCAATCACTTTCCTCTCTTCCTACACGTACACATGCCTCACATCCTCGATAAAAGCTTTTCACTGCTTCTGACAACTTTCCTCCCACACCATATATTCTTAATACCTTCCACAGAGCATCTCTATCAACTCTATCACATGCCTTCTCCAGATCCATAAATGCTACATACAAATCCATTTGCTTTTCTAAGTGTTTCTCACATACATTCTTCAAAGCAAACACCTGATCCACACATCCTCTACCACTTCTGAAACCACACTGCTCTTCCCCAATCTGATGCTCTGTACATGCCTTCACCCTCTCAATCAATACCCTCCCATATAATTTACCAGGAATACTCAACAAACTTATACCTCTGTAATTTATATATATATATATATATATATATATATATATATATATATATATATATATATATATATATATATTCCATTAGTCTCTCTTTATTTAATTCAAGGTTTCCCATTTATCTGATTAAATTTGTTGCTTCAACGTTTAGGTAGGACGCATTGACCAAGACAGCTCGAGTGTTCCTCATTCACATCTGCCGTGCGACACGACAGGAAATGTGGCAACATTGAAGGGAGAACAGACTTAAATGGTCAATCACTTATACTCTGAGCATCTACCATCTTGAAGGTCGATCCTGTCAAATATATAAGTATCACGGGCATTTTACACCAAGGGATTAAGTCGTATGAAAAACGTCCGGTGATACAGGGCGATCCATGATCACTTTGGGTTCGAAACCTGTTGTGGAGACTTCGATCTCATCTCTACCGCTTACTGAGCTAAGATCTTCATCTCAATCTTTTTACCAGTGGAAGAAAAAAATAAAACGCGACTACAGCAGAAGTATGTATTTCCACAACGCTGACGCCGTTCCTCCTACGGAAAATACAATTCTCAACACCAATTAAAAGCGCCATTAAGTCATCTTTACCTTCCTTTTTTTCGACACATTTTTTTTCCTGACAATTCATTGATGTATATCCCAGAAAAGATATATTTAAGAAAACGAGTAATTACGACTATCGCTTCCTCTGTCTTATTTCTGAAATGATTTTTCACTTTTCTAATCACCAACTCCGTCCAGGTCAGGGTGGAAAAAATATGCCAGGCAGAGATGCAGGAGTGGGTTGAACTAAACTTAAGTTTGGGGTGGAAAAAAGTAAAAAAAAAAAAAAAAAAAGAGGAAAAGATGAGAGAAACGGATGGAAAAAGAGAAATGAATGCCGAGGGGAAAATAAATGAAATTGAGATCAAACGGAGGAAAGAGAGAGATTGAAAACGGGTGGAAAATGTAAGAGCAAGAGAAAGCGGACGACAGCGAGGGGGGGTGAAATGAGGAGAAAAACAATGTTGGAGTGAAAGAACACAAACGAGAGGTTAAGGATGAAAATGGGAATATGTAAGAGTGAATGAAAACAGATGAGAGGGTGAGAATGAAACTGGGGAAAAGATAGAACGAACGAGAAGGAGGGGAATGCACGTGAGTAAAGAGAATGAATTAAAAAACCAATAAGAAGAGTACATAAGAAATAACAGATAATAGGAGACCTGATGGTCTATGACTACCTCACCTGCTGAAGGACAGAGATAGTTACCAGAGGCCTCAATCATACTTGACATCGAGACAGGATAATAAAGCACAGGGCTCAACCTGCCTTGACACTTCATACTATCCTCGACCATTTCGTATCCAACACAGCCACCCTCTACCCCTCACACAGAACCGTTATGACTGCCATACCATCAGATATATCGATCTTTGCCTTATCTTTCCACATACTCCTCAATGTACTTTGGACCCTCGGACCCCTTAACCACCCTACACGTCATCTATAATTCCATCCAATGCCTTGTCCTCTCCCAGGTAGCTAAAACACCTCTCTTGTTCTACGTTCTCTTCACTGATATTGACAAACACACCAGTTTGTCTCCTCTCCTCGCATAAATATCGAAATCTTATTCAACTTCGCGTTACTCCGTCCTTTTACACACTCTCCCAGACTCGGAAACAATATTTTTACAATTTTGTTACTTTGGTCTACCACCAGAACCGCGTCATCCGCACAAAGCAACTAACCCATCCACCTTAATAAAGGCCTAGCAACCTCCATCATACTGGAGACCCATCATTGTTTCCACAACCTTCACAATTATCTCCTTCAACACACCGACTAGTAATAGTAAAACTGATGCAAATTTCATCATTAATAAGAGCAATAATGCCGAAAGAGCACGCTGTAAATTCATGACTTTAAGATACATAATAAACGTTTACCTACTGATATACCATGTATGGAAGATACACTTTACTTATATATACTGCCTGCCTATCTACCATATATGGTAGATATACTTTAGGTATCTGCCTGCTTATCTACCATGTACAGAGGATATACATTAGGTACATTCCTAGCTATCTACAATGCAAAGAGGATATAGTATCCTCGGCATATACGTGCCTAACTACCATGCATGGAAGATATACACTGAATATACACCTACCTAGCAACCATGTATGAAAGACATAATTAGGTAAATACCTACAGATCTACCATATGTGAAAGATATGCACGAATCATATATCCGCCTATATACGGAAGACATATAGTAGGTACATACCTGTCGATCCAACATGTATTAAAGATATATATTATGTATATTACTACTTATCTACCATATATGACGTATACACACGCCCATCTACCATGAATGGAGGATATACAATATGTACCTATCTATTTTGTATGAAAGATATACCCTATGTATGTACCTATCTACAATATATTATATATTTACACTAAGTACATACCTATCTACCATGTGTGGTAGATACATACTATGTCTGTAATGTCGTCCCCCCCCCCCCAAAAAGAAAAAAAAAAATCGAAGACAACAAGTATTTGGTAATGCAAAAGATCCGGTAACGATGTAAACATCTCGCTACCAAACAAGCGACAGAGCCACACCATTGCTCACACGAAGCCTCCTCTCACTCCTCCATGTACCACGCTACTCCCCTCCCTTCGAAGCCCAAGGGCAAAGCCCTTTCAGGTTTGGGGCCATCGCAACATCTATAAATACGGCGATATATATATATATATATATATATATATATATATGTATATATATATATATATATATATATATATATATATATATATATATATATATATATATATATATATACATATATATATATATATATATATATATATATATATATATATATATATATACATATATATATACATTATATATATATACATATATATATATATATATATATATATATATATATATATATATCATTTCTTTTATTATATTTTGTCGCTGTCTCCCGCCTTAGCGAGGTAGCGCAAGGAAACAGACGAAAGAAAGGCCCAACCCACCCACATGCACACGTATATACATACACGTCCACACACGCACATATACATACCTATACATTTCAATGTACGCATATATATACATACATAGACATATACATATATACACATGTACATAATTCATACTTGCTGCCTTTATTCATTCCAGTCGCCACCCCTCACACATGAAATGACAACCCCCTCCCCCAGCGTGATCAAGAATATTGCTATGAGTCCACGGGGAAAATGAAACACGACAACTTCCCTTATCGTGTTTCATTTTCCCTGTTTCATTTTCCCCGTATAGTATGTATATATATATATATATATATATATATATATATATATATATATATATATATATATACTATTCACAGCTCACAAGAGTACTATTGAATGGTAAAAGGGAACAGAAAATATTGCGCTGGCGAGTGGGCGTCATCTGAACAACAGATTATATCTGTTTCACAAATGCTCAGTCTACGTCCCGATCACTCCACCAAGCTATACAATCACGGAAAAAAAAATATAAATCTGTTTCTCTGAAATCCCTTTATGGATCTGTACCGCCAGCTATACCCCATATGCACCGCCACGAGATGACGATAATGATATAAAGCGGCAAAATAAAAAGTTAACCTCACCTCCAGCTGGCCTTCATCCCCAGCCGGCGCTCCGTCTTTTGAACACGTCACCACCAAATGGTTCACGAGGCTGGATATATCAAAAGGAAATCAGCCAATATTACATCCTCATCTGATGCCGCCCACCACAGTACCAAACGTTTACCACCGCTATATGTATACTTACTGATTCTCCCTCCTCCCCACCTCCTCCACCGACCGTGTTCCCCCACCTCCCCCATCTTCATCCTGCTGGAAATATCATCTTCCCCCTCCTCCTCTCTCTCTCTCCCTCTCTCTCCCCCAACGGCTTATCACGCAATAAGCCCGTTCCGATTACGGTCGAATTATCACAGAACAAATATTGCGTAACGACTAAGATTTTCAGTTGTACCCAATAGAATATATATATATATATATATATATATATATATATATATATATATATATATATATATATATATATATATATTCCTATGAGTCCACGGAGAAAATGGAACACGAAAAGTTCCTAAGTGCACTTTCGTGTAATAATCACATCATCAGGGGAGACACAAGAGAGAAATGTAACAGTCAGTTGATATACATCGAAGAGACGAAGCTAGGACGCCATTTGGTAAACATGTGATTGTCCAAAACATGTTTTGGGCAATCACATATATATATACACATATATATATATATATATATATATATATATATATATATATATATATATATATATATATATATATGAGTGTTCAAATTACAGAGGCACAAGTTTGTTGAGTATTCCTGGGAAATTGTATGAAAGGGTACTGATTGAGAGGGTAAAGACATGTACAGAGCATCAGATTGAGGAAGAGCAGTGTGGTTTCAGAAGTGGTAGAGGATGTGTAGATCAGGTGTTTGTTTTGAAGAATGTATGTGAGAAATACTTAGAAAAGCAAATGGATTTGTATGTAGCATTTATGGATCTGGAGGAGGCATATGATAGAGTTGACAGAGATGTTCTCTGGAAGGTATTGGGAATATATGGTGTGGGAGGTAAGTTGTCAGAAGCAGCGGCAAGTTTTTATCGAGGATGTAAGGCATGTGTACGTGTAGGAAGAGAGGAAAGTGATTGGTTCTCAGTGAATGTTGGTTTGCGGCAGGGGTGTGTGATGTCTCCATGGTTGTTTTATTTGTTTATGGATGGGGTTGTTAGGGAGGTGACTGCAAGAGTTTTGGAGAGAGGGGCAGGTATGCAGTCTGTTGCGGATGAGATGGCATAGGAAGTGAGTCAGTTGTTGTTCGCTGATGGTACAAGCTCTGGTGGTTGATTCGGGTGAGAAACTGCAGAAGCTGGTGACTGAGTTTGGTAAAGTGTGTGAAAGAAGAAAGCTGAGAGTAAATGTGAATAAGAGCATGGCTATTAGGTTCAGTAGGGTTGAGGGACAAGTAAATTGGGAGGTAAGTTTGAATGAAGAAAAACTAGAGGAAGTGAAGTGTTTCAGATATCTGGGAGAGGATTTGGCAGCGGATGGAACAATGGAAGCGGAAGTGAGTCACAGGATGGGGGAGGGGGCGAAAGTTCTGGGAGCGTTGAAGAATGTGTAGAAGGCGAAACGTTATCTCGGAGAGCAAAAATGGGTATGTTTGAAGGAATAGTGGTTCCAACAATGTTATATGGTTGTGAGGCATGGGCTATAGATAGAGTTATGCGGAGGAGGGTTGATGTGTTGGAAATGAGATGTTTGAGGACAATATGTGGTGTGAGGTGGTTTGATCGAGTAAGTAATGAAAGAGTAAGAGAGATGAGTGGTAGAAGAGGGTGTACGGAAATGGTTTGGTCACATGGAGAGAATGAGTGAGGAAAGATTGACACAGACGATATATGTGTCAGAGGTGGAGGGAACGAGAAGTGGGAGACCAAATTGGAGGTGGAAGGATGGAGTGAAAAAGATTTTGAGCGATCGGGGCCTAAACATACAGGAGGGTGAAAGGCGTGCAAGGAATAGAGTGGATTGGAACGATGTGGTATACCGGGATCGACGTGCTGTTAATGGACTGAACCAGGGCATGTGAGGCGTCATGGGTAAACCATGGAAAGTTTTGTTGGGAATGGATGTGGAAAGGGAGATGTGGTTTGGGTCCATTACAGTTGACAGCTAGAGACTGAGTGTGAACGAATATGGCCTTTGTTGTCTTTTCCTAGCGCTACCTCGCGCGCATGCGGGGGGAGGGGGTTGTCATTTCATGTGTGGCGGGGTGGCGGCGGAAACGGATGAAGGCAGCATGTATAAATTATGTACATGTGTATATATGTATATGTCTGTGTATGCATATACATGTATACGTTGAAATATATAGGTATGTATATGTGCGTGTGTGAACGTGTATGTATGTACATGTGTATGTGCGTGGGTTGGGCCATTCTTTCGTTTGCTTCCTTGCGCTACCTCGCTAGCGCGGGAGACAGCGACAAAGTATAATACATATATATATATATATATATATATATATATATATATATATATATATATATATATATATATATATATATAAATAATATGTATATAAATAATATATATATAAATAATTTATATATATATATATATATATATATATATATATATATATATATATATATATATATATATATATATATATAAGTGGGAGTATGTGATAGAATGTAAGAAAGTAAATTCTCGATTAATATGGGTAAAACTGAAAGTTGATGGAGAGAGGTGGGTGATTATTGGTGCATATGCACCTGGGCATGAGAAGAAAGATCATGAGAGGCAAGTGTTTTGGGAGCAGCTGAATGAGTGTGTTAGTGGTTTTGATGCACGAGACCGGGTTATAGTGATGGGTGATTTGAATGCAAAGGTGAGTAATGTGGCAGTTGAGGGAATAATTGGTATACATGGGGTGTTCAGTGTTGTAAATGGAAATGGTGAAGAGCTTGTAGATTTATGTGCTGAAAAAGGACTGATGATTGGGAATACCTGGTTTAAAAAGCGAGATATACATAAGTATACTTATGTAAGTAGGAGAGATGGCCAGAGAGCGTTATTGGATTACGTGTTAATTGACAGGCGCGCGAAAGAGAGACTTTTGGATGTTAATGTGCTGAGAGGTGCAACTGGAGGGATGTCTGATCATTATCTTGTGGAGGCTAAGGTGAAGATTTGTATGGGTTTTCAGAAAAGAAGAGTGAATGTTGGGGTGAAGATGGTGGTGAGAGTAAGCGAGCTTGGGAAGGAGACCTGTGTGAGGAAGTACCAGGAGAGACTGAGTACAGAATGGAAAAAGGTGAGAACAATGGAAGTAAGGGGAGTGGGGGAGGAATGGGATGTATTTAGGGAATCAGTGATGGATTGCGCAAAAGATGCTTGTGGCATGAGAAGAGTGGGAGGTGGGTTGATTAGAAAGGGTAGTGAGTGGTGGGATGAAGAAGTAAGAGTATTAGTGAAAGAGAAGAGAGAGGCATTTGGACGATTTTTGCAGGGAAAAAATGCAATTGAGTGGGAGATGTATAAAAGAAAGAGACAGGAGGTCAAGAGAAAGGTGCAAGAGGTGAAAAAAAGGGCAAATGAGAGTTGGGGTGAGAGAGTATCATTAAATTTTAGGGAGAATAAAAAGATGTTCTGGAAGGAGGTAAATAAAGTGCGTAAGACAAGGGAGCAAATGGGAACTTCAGTGAAGGGCGCAAATGGGGAGGTGATAACAAGTAGTGGTGATGTGAGAAGGAGATGGAGTGAGTATTTTGAAGGTTTGTTGAATGTGTTTGATGATAGAGTGGCAGATATAGGGTGTTTTGGTTGAGGTGGTGTGCAAAGTGAGAGGGTTAGGGAAAATGATTTGGTAAACAGAGAAGAGGTAGTGAAAGCTTTGCGGAAGATGAAAGCCGGCAAGGCAGCAGGTTTGGATGGTATTGCAGTGGAATTTATTAAAAAAGGGTGTGACTGTATTGTTGACTGGTTGGTAAGGTTATTTAATGTATGTATGACTCATGGTGAGGTGCCTGAGGATTGGCGGAATGCGTGCATAGTGCCATTGTACAAAGGCAAAGGGGATAAGAGTGAGTGCTCAAATTACAGAGGTATAAGTTTGTTGAGTATTCCTGGTAAATTATATGGGAG
This sequence comes from Panulirus ornatus, assembly GCF_036320965.1. Taxonomy (NCBI): domain Eukaryota; kingdom Metazoa; phylum Arthropoda; class Malacostraca; order Decapoda; family Palinuridae; genus Panulirus; species Panulirus ornatus. The sequence continues at coordinate 16,451,142 of NC_092273.1, forward strand.
GGTATTGATTGAGAGGGTGAAGGCATGTACAGAGCATCAGATTGGGGAAGAGCAGTGTGGTTTCAGAAGTGGTAAAGGTTGTGTGGATCAGGTGTTTGCTTTGAAGAATGTATGTGAGAAATACTTAGAAAAGCAAATGGATTTGTATGTAGCATTTATGGATATGGAGAAGGCATATGATAGAGTTGATAGAGATGCTCTGTGGAAGGTATTAAGAATATATGGTGTGGGAGGAAAGTTGTTAGAAGCAGTGAAAAGTTTTTATCGAGGATGTAAGGCATGTGTACGTGTAGGAAGAGAGGAAAGTGATTGGTTCTCAGTGAATGTAGGTTTGCGGCAGGGGTGTGTGATGTCTCCATGGTTGTTTAATTTGTTTATGGATGGGGTTGTTAGGGAGGTAAATGCAAGAGTTTTGGAAAGAGGGGCAAGTATGAAGTCTGTTGGGGATGAGAGAGCTTGGGAAGTGAGTCAGTTGTTGTTCGCTGATGATACAGCGCTGGTGGCTGATTCATGTGAGAAACTGCAGAAGCTGGTGACTGAGTTTGGTAAAGTGTGTGGAAGAAGAAAGTTAAGAGTAAATGTGAATAAGAGCAAGGTTATTAGGTACAGTAGGGTTGAGGGTCAAGTCAATTGGGAGGTGAGTTTGAATGGAGAAAAACTGGAGGAAGTGAAGTGTTTTAGATATCTGGGAGTGGATCTGGCAGCGGATGGAACCATGGAAGCGGAAGTGGATCATAGGGTGGGGGAGGGGGCGAAAATTCTGGGAGCCTTGAAGAATGTGTGGAAGTCGAGAACATTATCTCGGAAAGCAAAAATGGGTATGTTTGAAGGAATAGTGGTTCCAACAATGTTGTATGGTTGCGAGGCGTGGGCTATGGATAGAGTTGTGCGCAGGAGGATGGATGTGCTGGAAATGAGATGTTTGAGAACAATGTGTGGTGTGAGGTGGTTTGATAGAGTGAGTAACATAAGGGTAAGAGAGATGTGTGGAAATAAAAAGAGCGTGGTTGACAGAGCAGAAGAGGGTGTTTTGAAGTGGTTTGGGCACATGGAGAGGATGAGTGAGGAAAGATTGACCAAGAGGATATATGTGTCGGAGGTGGAGGGAACAAGGAGAAGAGGGAGACCAAATTGGAGGTGGAAAGATGGAGTGAAAAAGATTTTGTGTGATCGGGGCCTGAACATGCAGGAGGGTGAAAGGAGGGCAAGGAATAGAGTGAATTGGAGCGATGTGGTATACCGGGGCTGACGTGCTGTCAGTGGATTGAATCAAGGCATGTGAAGCGTCTGGGGTAAACCATGGAAAGCTGTGTGGGTATGTATATTCGTTTCACTCAGAGCCAAAACATCCAGGTTCCTTTCCTCAAACATACTACCTATCTCTCCTTTTTTCACATCTTGGTTACATCCACACACATTTAGGCACCCCAATCTGAGCCTTCGAGGAGGATGAGCACTCCCCGCGTGACTCCTTCTTCTGTTTCCCATTTTAAAAAGTTAAAAAATACGAGGGGAGGATTTCTGGCCCCCCGCTCCCGTCCCCTCTAGTCGCTTTCTACGACATGCGAGGAATGCGTGGGAAGTATTCTTTCACCCCTATCCCCAGGGATAATATACATATATATATATATACACATACACACACAAACACACGCACATATACACACACACAATATATAATATATATATAATAAAAAATAATAATATAATATATATATTATTATTAAATTTAATATATGTTTTGGACAATAATGTATCCCTTTTGGGCTTTAGTTCGAATCGATGTATAAATGATTTTTTTTTTTTTTCCTCTCTTGTGCCCCCCTATGAGTGATTTTAACAGAAATTGGGAATTTCGGGGGTTTCATTTTCCCCCGGGATCTGGGAGTTTTTTTTTTTTTTAATTTCCAAAAGAAAAAAGAAAGGGCCAGTGAGGATATTCCCCAAAGGTCCATCCCTTTCTTAAAGCTAATAAAACTATTGCTAAACGCGGAAATCGAATAGTGAAAAAAAAAAAAATATATATTTATTTTTTTTTTTTTATTATACTTTGTCGCGCCCTCCCGCGTTGCGAGGTCGCAAGGAAACAACAAAGAAATGGCCCAACCCCCCCCCCCCCAAACCCCATTATAAAACATACGTCCACCACGCAAATAACATACCAACACGCTTTTCCATGGTTTACCCCAACGTTCACAGCCTGATTAAATCCCTGACAGCACGTCACCCCGGTATACCAAACATCGCTCCAATTCACTCTATTCCTTCCCCTCCTTTCACCCTCCTGCATGTTCAGAGCCCCGATCACACACAAAACTTTTCAACTCCATCTTTCCACCTCCAATTTTGGTCTCCCTTCTCCTCGTTCCCTCCACCTCCGACACATATATCCTCTTGGTCAATCTTTCTCACTCATCCTCTCCATGTGCCCAAACCCACTTCAAAACACCCTCTTCTGCTCTCTCAACCACGCTCTTTTTATTTCCACACACATCTCTCTACCCTAACGTTACTCACTCGATAAAATCACCTCACACCCACACATTGTCCTCAAACATCTCATTCCAGCCCCTCCATCCTCCTGCGCACAACTCTATCCATCCCCACACGCCCCCGCAACCATACAACAATGTTGGAACCACTTTTCCCTTTCCAAACATACCCATTTTGCTTTCCGAGATAATGTTCTCGATTTCCCCACACATACTTAAAGGGCCCCCAGAATTTCGCCCCTCCCCACCCTATACCCAAACTTCCATTTCCTGGTTCCATCCGCTCCCAAAGATCCACTTCCCAGAAAATCTAAAACATTTTCACTTCCCCAGTTTTTCTCCTTTCCCAAACTAAACCTCCCAATTGATTTGACCCTAAACCCCTACTGTCCCTAATACCTTGCCTTATTCCATTTACTCTAACTTCTTCTTCCACACACTTTACCAAACTAAAATCCACCATTTTCTTCGCAGTTTCTCACTTTGAATCAGCCCCCAGCGCTGAAATCATCAGCGAACAACAACGACTCACTTCCCAAGCTCTCTCCCCCCCAACAGACTTCATACTTCCCCCTTTTTCCAAAACTCTTGCATTTACCCCCCTAACAACCCACCATAAACAAATTAAAAAACCCATGGAGCCCATCACACAACCCCTGCCAGCAAACCTACTTTCACTGAAAACCAATCACTTTCCTCTTTTCCCAAACCTACACATGCCTTACCTCCCGATAAAACTTTTCACTGCTTCTAACAACTTTCCCCCACACCATATATTCTAATACCTTCCACAGAGCATCTCTACAACTCTATCATATGCCTTCTCCAGATCCATATGCTACATACAAACCCCTTTGCTTTTCAAGTATTTCTCACATACATTCTTAAAAAGCAACACCTGATCACACAAACCTCTACCACTTCTGAACCCACTGCTCTCCCCAAAACTGAGCTCTTCCCGCCCTTTACCCCCTCAAAAACAATACCCCCCATATAATTCCAGGAATACTCAACAAACTTATACCCTGTAATTTAAATATATATATATATATATAATAATATAATAAAATATTATATATATAATATATATATAATATATATCAGTTAACTTTTTAATTTGGTTTCCCCCTTTTTGATTAAATGGTTTTCTTTAAAGTTAGGTAACGCATTGACCGGACAGCCCAGGTCCCCATTCAACCCCCTGGGGCACGACAAAAAGTGGCAACATTGAAGGGGAACAGACTTAAATGGCAATCACTATATTTGAGCATCAAACCCTCTTTAAGGGCCGAACCTTCAAATTATAAGTATTTACCATTTACCCAAGGGTTAATCATGAAAAGTCCGGGGGTAGGGGGATCCATGATCACTTTGGTCGAAACCTTTGGAGACTTCGATCTCACTCTACCCCTTACTGACTAAGATTTCATCCAAAACTTTTTACCAGGGGAAAAAAAAAATAAAACCGACACAGCAAAGAGTATTTCCACAACGCTACCGCCGTCCTCCACGGGAAAAACAATTTTTCAACAAACCAATTTAAAAGGCCATTAGTCATTTACCTTCCTTTTTTTTTGACACATTTTTTTCCCCCAAATTTATTGATGTATACCCAAAAAGAATTATTTAAAAAACGAGTAAAATTTTTATAAACCTTCCTCGCTTATTTCTGAAAATTTTTTCACTTTTTTAATTCACCCAAATCCGTCCCGGTTTAGGGGGGAAAAAAATATCCACAAGAGGGAGGGTGGGGTTTAACAAACTTAAAATTTTGGGGGGAAAAAATAAAAAAAAAAAAAAAAAAAAAAAAATGAGAGAAACGGGTGGAAAAAGAAAATAAGCGGGGGGAAAATAAATAAATTTGAGAAAAACGGGGGAAAGAGGATTAAAAACCCGGGGGGAAAATTAAACAAGAGAAAGCGAAACACACGGGGGGGTGAAATGAGAAAAAAAATGTTGGAGTGAAAGACACAAACGAAGGGTTAAGATAAAAGGGAATTTTGTGAAGTGAATGAAAACAGAAGAAGAAAACGGGGAAAAGATAAACAACAAAAAGGGGGAATGCACGTGATAAAGAAAGAATTAAAAAACCAATAAAAAGAACATAAGAAATAACAAAATTTGGAACCTAGGTCATACTACCTCACCTGCTGAAGGACAGAGATATTACCAAAGGCCCTCAATCATACTTACATCGAACGGGATAAAAAGCAAAAGCTCACCCTTGATTTTTTTCCCATATACCTCGACCATTCGTACCAAACACAGCCACCCCCCCCCTCACAAGAACCGTTATGACTGCCAAACCATAAATTTTAATCGATCTTTCCCTTTATCTTTCCACTACTCCTAAAATGTACTTTCCCCCCTCGACCCCTTAAACCCACCCACACTCTCTAAATTCCACCCAAATTTCCCTTGTCCCTCCCGGGAGTAAAACACCTCTCTGGTTCTACGTTCTTTTCACTGATATTGACAACACACCATTTGCCCTCCTCTCCTCCATAAAATCGAAATCTTATTAACTTCGCGTTACTCCGTCCTTTAAACAAAACTCTCCCAACTCAAACAATATTTTTAAATTTTTGTATTTTTGTCTACCCCAAACCGCGTCATCCGCACAAACAATACCATCCCAATAAAGGCCTAGCAACCTCCAACATACTGGAACCCATCTTTTCCACAACCTCACAATTTCTCCTTCAACACACCGCCCATATAAAAACTGATGCAATTTCATCATTAATAAACATAATGCCGAAAAGAGCTGTAAATTCTGACTTAAAAATAAAAAAAAACGTTTCCACTATATCCCAAATTTTATGGAAGAAAACTTTACTTATAATACGCCTGCCTATCTACCTTAAATGGTAATATACTTTGGGTTCGCCGCTTATCTACCATGTACAAGAATACATTGGGTACTTTCCTAGCATCACAATGCAAAAGATATAATCCCCCGCATATACTTTCCTAACTCCACATGGAAATTACATTGAAAAACCCCTACCAAGCCCCATGTATGAAGACATAATTAGGTAAATACACAGACTACATATGTAAAAAATGCAAAAATCATATACCCGCCTAAATACGGAAACATAATAGGTACATACCTTCGTTTCCAACATGTTTTAAAGATTATTTTTTATATTACTACTTACAAATATTTTACGTATACACCGCCCACACCATAAAAGGAAATTTAACAAAAAGTACCTATCTATTTTGGGTATAAAATAAACCATGTATGTACCTATCTACAAAAATATTATATTTTTTACACTAAGTACAATCCATCTACCATTTGGTAGAAAACATACATGTCTGTAATGTCGTCCCCACCCCCAAAAAAAAAAAAAATCGAAGACAAAAGAAATTTGGTAATCAAAGACCCCCTAACGATGTAAACTCTCGCCCCAACAAGCCCACAGAGCCACAATTGCTCACACGAAGCCTCCTCCACCCCCATTACCACCACTCCCCCTCCCTTCGAACCCAAGGGAAAAACCTTTTAGGTTTGGGGGGATCGCAACACTATAAATAAACCCATATATATATATAATATAATAATAAATATATATATATATATATTATATATATATAATATATATTTATATATATATATTAAAATATAAATTAATTTTTTAAATATTATATTAAATATATGATAAAATTTTTTATATTAACTATAAATATACATTTATAAAATATACATATAAATATATATTTTATAAATATTTTATATATCATTTTTTAAATTTTTTTTCCCCCCCTTTTCCCCCTACTAGCGCAAGAAAAACCAAAAGGAAAAGCCCAAACCCAAACCCATCACACTATATACATACACGCCACACACCACATTACATACCCTTTAATTTCCCAAAGTACTATATATAAAATACATAACATATACATATAACAATGTACATAATTCATACTTCTGCCTTTTATTCATTCCTCCCACCCCCTCACACATGAAAGACAACCCCCCCCCCCGCGGATCAAAATATTCCCATAGTCCAAAGGGGAAATGAAACACAAAAACCCCTTATCGTTTCATTTTCCCTTTTTTAAAAATTTTTAATATTATATAAAATATAAAATAAATATATATATATAAAAAAATATTTTATATATATAAACATTCCAAACTCACAAAGTACTTTAAAGGAAAAGGAACAAAAATAAATTCCTGGCGAGGTCCATCAAAAAACAGATTATACGGGTTTTAAAAAATGCTCAGCTACTCCCGACACCCACCAAACAAACAATCACGAAAAAAAAATATAAATCTGTTTCTCTGAAACCCTTTATGATCTGTACCGCCACAACCCCCAACACCCCACGAGTACATAAGATATAAAACGGCAAAAAAAAATTAACCTCACTCCAGCTGCCTTCATCCCCCCCGGCCTCCTCTTTTAACACTCCCCCACCAAAGGTTCACGAGGCTGGATAATCAAAAGGAAATTACCCAATATTACATCCTAAATCTATCCGCCACCACAGTAACAACTTAAACCCCCGGCTATAAGGGATACTTTTGATTCTCCCCTCCTCCCCACCTCCTCCACCGACCGGTCCCCCCCCCTCCCCCTCTTTATACGCTGGAAAACATCTTTCCCCCCCCCCCCCCCTTCCTCTCTCCCCCTCTCTCTCCCCCAACGGCTTATCACGCAATAAGCCCCGTTTCCGATTACGGTCGAATTATCACAGAAACAAATATGCGTAACGACCTAAGATTTTCAGTTGTACCCAATAGAATATATATAATATATATATATTATATAATATATATAGTATATATATATAATAATATATATATAATATATATATTCCTAATGAGTCCACGGAGAAAATGAACACAAAAGTTCCTAAGTGCACTTTCGTGTAATAATCACATCATCAGGGAGACACAAGAGAAAATGTAACAGTCAGTTGATAACATCGAAGAGACGAAGCAGGACGCCATTTGGTAAACATGTGATTGTCCAAACAGTTTTGGCAATCACATATATATATACATATATATATATATATATAATATAATATATATATATATATAATATTATATATATATATATATATATATATATGAGTGTTCAAATTACAGAGGCACAAGTTTTTGAGTATTCCTGGAAATTGTATGAAAGGGTACGATTGAGAGGGTAAAGACATGTACAGAGCATCAGATTGAGGAAGAGCAGTGTGGTTCAGAAGTGGTAGAGGATGTGTAGATCAGTGTTTGTTTTGAAGAAGTATGTGAGAAATACTTAGAAAAGCAAATGGATTTGTATGTAGCATTATGGATCTGGAGGAGGCAATATAGAGTTGACAGAGATGTTCTCTTGAGAAGGTATTGGAATAATATGGTGTGGGAGGTAAGTTGTCAGAAGCAGCGGCAAGTTTTTATCGAGGATGTAAGGCATGGTGACGTGTAAGGAAGAGAGGAAGTGATTGGTTCTCAGTGAATGTTGGTTTGCGGCAGGGGTGTGTGATGTCTCCATGGTTGTTTTATTTGTTTATGGATGGGGTTGTTAGGGAGGTGACTGCAAGAGTTTTGGAGAGAGGGGCAGGTATGCAGTCTGTTGCGGATGAGATGGCATAGGAAGTGAGTCAGTTGTTGTTCGCTGATGGTACAAGCTCTGGTGGTTGATTCGGGTGAGAAACTGCAGAAGCTGGTGACTGAGTTTGGTAAAGTGTGTGAAAGAAGAAAGCTGAGAGTAAATGTGAATAAGAGCATGGCTATTAGGTTCAGTAGGGTTGAGGGACAAGTAAATTGGGAGGTAAGTTTGAATGAAGAAAAACTAGAGGAAGTGAAGTGTTTCAGATATCTGGGAGAGGATTTGGCAGCGGATGGAACAATGGAAGCGGAAGTGAGTCACAGGATGGGGGAGGGGGGCGAAAGTTCTGGGAGCGTTGAAGAATGTGTAGAAGGCGAAACGTTATCTCGGAGAGCAAAAATGGGTATGTTTGAAGGAATAGTGGTTCCAACAATGTTATATGGTAGTGAGGCATGGGCTATAGATAGAGTTATGCGGAGGAGGGTTGATGTGTTGGAAATGAGATGTTTGAGGACAATATGTGGTGTGAGGTGGTTTGATCGAGTAAGTAATGAAAGAGTAAGAGAGATGAGTGGTAGAAGAGGGTGTACGGAAATGGTTTGGTCACATGGAGAGAATGAGTGAGGAAAGATTGACACAGAGGATATATGTGTCAGAGGTGGAGGGAACGAGAAGTGGGAGACCAAATTGGAGGTGGAAGGATGGAGTGAAAAAGATTTTGAGCGATCGGGGCCTAAACATACAGGAGGGTGAAAGGCGTGCAAGGAATAGAGTGGATTGGAACGATGTGGTATACCGGGATCGACGTGCTGTTAATGGACTGAACCAGGGCATGTGAGGCGTCATGGGTAAACCATGGAAAGTTTTGTTGGGAATGGATGTGGAAAGGGAGATGTGGTTTGGGTCCATTACAGTTGACAGCTAGAGACTGAGTGTGAACGAATATGGCCTTTGTTGTCTTTTCCTAGCGCTACCTCGCGCGCATGCGGGGGGAGGGGGTTGTCATTTCATGTGTGGCGGGGTGGCGGCGGAAACGGATGAAGGCAGCATGTATAAATTATGTACATGTGTATATATGTATATGTCTGTGTATGCATATACATGTATACGTTGAAATATATAGGTATGTATATGTGCGTGTGTGAACGTGTATGTATGTACATGTGTATGTGCGTGGGTTGGGCCATTCTTTCGTTTGCTTCCTTGCGCTACCTCGCTAGCGCGGGAGACAGCGACAAAGTATAATACTATATATATATATATATATATATATATATATATATATATATGTATATATATATATATATATATATATATATATATATATATAAATAATATATATATATAATATATATATAAATAATTTATATATATATATATACATATATATATATATATATATATATATATATATATATATATATATATATATATATATAAGTGGGAGTATGTGATAGAATGTAAGAAAGTAAATTCTCGATTAATATGGGTAAAACTGAAAGTTGATGGAGAGAGGTGGGTGATTATTGGTGCATATGCACTGGGCATGAGAAGAAAGATCATGAGAGGCAAGTGTTTTGGGAGCAGCTGAATGAGTGTGTTAGTGGTTTTGATGCACGAGACCGGGTTATAGTGATGGGTGATTTGAATGCAAAGGTGAGTAATGTGGCAGTTGAGGGAATAATTGGTATACATGGGGTGTTCAGTGTTGTAAATGGAAATGGTGAAGAGCTTGTAGATTTATGTGCTGAAAAAGGACTGATGATTGGGAATACCTGGTTTAAAAAGCGAGATATACATAAGTATACTTATGTAAGTAGGAGAGATGGCCAGAGAGCGTTATTGGATTACGTGTTAATTGACAGGCGCGCGAAAGAGAGACTTTTGGATGTTAATGTGCTGAGAGGTGCAACTGGAGGGATGTCTGATCATTATCTTGTGGAGGCTAAGGTGAAGATTTGTATGGGTTTTCAGAAAAGAAGAGTGAATGTTGGGGTGAAGATGGTGGTGAGAGTAAGCGAGCTTGGGAAGGAGACCTGTGTGAGGAAGTACCAGGAGAGACTGAGTACAGAATGGAAAAAGGTGAGAACAATGGAAGTAAGGGGAGTGGGGGAGGAATGGGATGTATTTAGGGAATCAGTGATGGATTGCGCAAAAGATGCTTGTGGCATGAGAAGAGTGGGAGGTGGGTTGATTAGAAAGGGTAGTGAGTGGTGGGATGAAGAAGTAAGAGTATTAGTGAAAGAGAAGAGAGAGGCATTTGGACGATTTTTGCAGGGAAAAAATGCAATTGAGTGGGAGATGTATAAAAGAAAGAGACAGGAGGTCAAGAGAAAGGTGCAAGAGGTGAAAAAAAGGGCAAATGAGAGTTGGGGTGAGAGAGTATCATTAAATTTTAGGGAGAATAAAAAAATGTTCTGGAAGGAGGTAAATAAAGTGCGTAAGACAAGGGAGCAAATGGGAACTTCAGTGAAGGGCGCAAATGGGGAGGTGACAACAAGTAGTGGTGATGTGAGAAGGAGATGGAGTGAGTATTTTGAAGGTTTGTTGAATGTGTTTGATGATAGAGTGGCAGATATAGGGTGTTTTGGTTGAGGTGGTGTGCAAAGTTAGAGGGTTAGGGAAAATGATTTGGTAAACAGAGAAGAGGTAGTGAAAGCTTTGCGGAAGATGAAAGCCGGCAAGGCAGCAGGTTTGGATGGTATTGCAGTGGAATTTATTAAAAAAGGGTGTGACTGTATTTTTGACTGGTTGGTAAGGTTATTTAATGTATGTATGACTCATGGTGAGGTGCCTGAGGATTGGCGGAATGCGTGCATAGTGCCATTGTACAAAGGCAAAGGGGATAAGAGTGAGTGCTCAAATTACAGAGGTATAAGTTTGTTGAGTATTCCTGGTAAATTATATGGGAGGGTATTGATTGAGAGGGTGAAGGCATGTACAGAGCATCAGATTGGGGAAGAGCAGTGTGGTTTCAGAAGTGGTAAAGGATGTGTGGATTAGGTGTTTGCTTTGAAGAATGTATGTGAGAAATACTTAGAAGAGCAAATGGATTTGTATGTAGCATTTATGGATCTGGAGAAGGCATATGATAGAGTTGATAGAGATGCTCTGTGGAAGGTATTAAGAATATATGGTGTGGGAGGAAAGTTGTTAGAAGCAGTGAAAAGTTTTTATCGAGGATGTAAGGCATGTGTACGTGTAGGAAGAGAGGAAAGTGATTGGTTCTCAGTGAATGTAGGTTTGCGGCAGGGGTGTGTGATGTCTCCATGGTTGTTTAATTTGTTTATGGATGGGGTTGTTAGGGAGGTAAATGCAAGAGTTTTGGAAAGAGGGGCAAGTATGAAGTCTGTTGGGGATGAGAGAGCTTGGGAAGTGAGTCAGTTGTTGTTCGCTGATGATACAGCGCTGGTGGCTGATTCATGTGAGAAACTGCAGAAGCTGGTGACTGAGTTTGGTAAAGTGTGTGGAAGAAGAAAGTTAAGAGTAAATGTGAATAAGAGCAAGGTTATTAGGTACAGTAGGGTTGAGGGTCAAGTCAATTGGGAGGTGAGTTTGAATGGAGAAAAACTGGAGGAAGTGAAGTGTTTTAGATATCTGGGAGTGGATCTGGCAGCGGATGGAACCATGGAAGCGGAAGTGGATCATAGGGTGGGGGAGGGGGCGAAAATTCTGGGGCCTTGAAGAATGTGTGGAAGTCGAGAACATTATCTCGGAAAGCAAAAATGGGTATGTTTGAAGGAATAGTGGTTCCAACAATGTTGTATGGTTGCGAGGCGTGGGCTATGGATAGAGTTGTGCGCAGGAGGATGGATGTGCTGGAAATGAGATGTTTGAGGACAATGTGTGGTGTGAGGTGGTTTGATAGAGTGAGTAACATAAGGGTAAGAGAGATGTGTGGAAATAAAAAGAGCGTGGTTGAGAGAGCAGAAGAGGGTGTTTTGAAGTGGTTTGGGCACATGGAGAGGATGAGTGAGGAAAGATTGACCAAGAGGATATATGTGTCGGAGGTGGAGGGAACAAGGAGAAGAGGGAGACCAAATTGGAGGTGGAAAGATGGAGTGAAAAAGATTTTGTGTGATCGGGGCCTGAACATGCAGGAGGGTGAAAGGAGGGCAAGGAATAGAGTGAATTGGAGCGATGTGGTATACCGGGGCTGACGTGCTGTCAGTGGATTGAATCAAGGCATGTGAAGCGTCTGGGGTAAACCATGGAAAGCTGTGTGGGTATGTATATTCGTTTCACTCAGAGCCAAAACATCCAGGTTCCTTTCCTCAAACATACTACCTATCTCTCCTTTTTTCACATCTTGGTTACATCCACACACATTTAGGCACCCCAATCTGAGCCTTCGAGGAGGATGAGCACTCCCCGCGTGACTCCTTCTTCTGTTTCCCATTTTAGAAAGTTAAAAAAATACGAGGGGAGGATTTCTGGCCCCCCGCTCCCGTCCCCTCTAGTCGCTTTCTACGACATGCGAGGAATGCGTGGGAAGTATTCTTTCACCCCTATCCCCAGGGATAATATACATATATATATATACACATGCACACACATACACACACACACGCACATATACACACACACACATACATATATATACATATGAAAAATGTAAGAAACAATATATATATATATATATATATATATATATATATATATATATATATATATATATATATATATATAAGCTGAGTGGTTCTGAGTGAGTCATGTAGAGAAAACAATGAGTCTTAACATGACACAACAAAAGAGGATTTCCTGGACATGAAAACAAGCACATAATACATGACGCAAAATTAAAAAAATATCATGTCAAAAACAGACACGGGCAAGTAACGTCTACCCTGCACAAAACCATCAGACTGACTGTCTCTTTGCTGTGATACAGAGTAGAAGACATTAAGTGATTTAGCGAAGATATCAATAGATTAACATGAGAGTGAACGTTGAGAGAATGAGGAATGACTCACGGTTGGTGAGAGGGAAAGAAAGTTAATTTTTTTATGTGAAAGTAAAAGTGAAAGAATTATACTGGAAGATGTGGAAGACGATATTGGTTAAAATGGGACACACTTGGACCTTAGATGGTACATTGGACCACAGCAGCGGATGGACTGCTGCGCTGAACTGCCGTACTAGTTACGAGGGTTGGAGGGAAGGGCGAATAGGAAGGAGACGGGGTCCGGAAATTTGTGGTTATAGCACGGGAAGGGGAGATGTGTATCGTGGGGTAAGGACTGGGTGATGTCGGGTCGAGATGGGGATATATGTGGGAGGGGAGGATGTAGAGAGGATGGATGGAGGAGGGGGTGGTGTTTGGATGCGAGGAACAGCGAAGGAGGAAATGGATTCATGAAATATATAAAAACAAACCGTTACCTATGGCAACAAAAGATTTGTCTTACCTGAGTATACAGTTTCCGATCTGGGTACGGTAGAGTCATGGTACGAACTCGGAAAACGATCCTCATCTCCAATATTTCAAAAATAAACTCTGCAGCGAGTCTTCCCTCCACCACGGCCAACTCCCCCTGTCCGTACAAGTGGCCTCACCCCACCCACGCGTTGCCAGTGACGTGGCCGCTCTCAACGACTTTGTATATGGTCTCCAGGGAGTATCTTGTCAGATTTGGTGGCCAGCAGTGAGGTAGTTCGTCGTATATGGTTGAGGGTGCGGGGAAGGTTTTCTCATCTGAGACAACAATCTTCGTTGCGCAAACCTGGGACTTGTTCACACGGTGTCACGGCTCCAGCCTTTTCCATATTTCTAATGGCGGCTGTTCCATGCTGCGCGTCACCTTGATGAAGACTTGTTTCGTACTGTAGAACGGAGACGCTGGGAGTTGAAGGTGATTCCGTTCCAGCTACGGTAATTCGAGTAGGGATCATCTGCTACCTCCACAAGGATATGTTTGTCATCTGCAGGTGTGGGTCTGTCCTCCTGGGGTGCACCTGACCGGACGATCGTGTAGACGCCCATGCTCGTCCCATCTACACAAGTAACTGTAGCCGGCGACACATGCCAAGTTCCCTCGCTGTGGTGGCAGCAGACAGCCCGCCCTACTTCGTTCCTCAATTTCTTCTTATAAGTTGGTATTATTTGCGTGTAAGTGATCCATCTGGGCTGTTGGTGTAACCTTGATGCCACTCCGATATGTTCTGACACCAGGGCGTGGCGACGGTCCCCGTCACCGAGTTATCACACAGACAATCTAAAAAACACCGTTTCGAACACGGCTTCGAATGGCAGGTTCAAACGGTCACGCTGGGCGAAGCAGGGAGGGAAGAGGTATTGCAAGGACAGTGGTGGTGGATGGAGGTGGTGTTTATAATCATGTTTCAGTATTATCATACATTTCATGTTATTCACATCCTAAATTTGCACTCATGCACGTGAAAAGGACGCTATTATCGCTTTCAAGTGTAAAGAGGTCTTTCATCAGCACCGTACGACAACTTGGGTTGAAATGCGTGACTCGAGGTTCACAACTTGATTCCAAATAGCAGCACACTTACATATCTAAACAAACCATGCTTCCCCCCAACCTATTCTTACTTTACCTCTTAGCTGTTTAATGTTACATTAATAATGTATCACTGGTATTGTTTTAAGGTTAGAGAATGGATTAAAAGTCTTTGAAACAGACATGGCATACCTTAACAATATTACTAGATCTATATGCCAAACGTATATTTGACTAGCCTCTGTGAATTTCTTCGGCCTAGAGTACCTTTCCGATCTACCATGTATAGAAGATATACATTAGGTATATACATGCCCGTCTAACATTTGTGGAAGATACACATTTAGTATGTACCTGCTTATCTACCAAGTATAGAAGATATACATTAGGTATATTATACCTATACATTTACCATGTGTGGAAAATATACATACGGTATACACAAATGTATCTATCATGTATAAACACACAAATATCAGTTATCCTTTTTATTCCACTTTCATCTTATAAAAAGAAAATGGTCATTTCAAAATGTAGAAATTTGGAAGGCGATACTTCATGTCAGAGAAGTATTATCCTATTTCACTGTGGTTGGGGCTTTGATAATGTATAAATAAATGATTAGAGTAAGTCTCGTCAAAGAGCTTCTCACATCAAAGGAGTCTGCATTTCCTAGCTACTGGAAAAAGCGCAGCCTCGGGCTTCAAGAGCCTTCTGAAAGAGGTCCTGGGTAACACCAGGAATCTTTCCTAGAAATTGGTCTTTGAATAACTGCAAATAAATCTTAAATTCCCTCACCTCTTTCAGAGAAGAAAACGGAGCCGGACTTTGAAGAAAACGCATAATATGATCTTGGAACGTTAAAATCTAATAAAGATAATTATCCCAAAAAAAAAAAAGATCAAAGTCATCACTCATTATGAGACCACGAGACGAAATTGGACTAAATTTCTTTTTAGCCAAGACAACAACTCAAGACGAAGCTAATGAGAGAAGCAACAAAATCAGGACAAGAAACTGCAGTTACGGGGAAAAATGATATTGTGTGTAGAGTCTCTCATATGTTTTCAAACCAAACACTGCGTCAACAAAGATGTTGACAATATATATATATATATATATATATATATATATATATATATATATATATATATATATATGTGTGTGTGTGTGTGTGTGGCCCGATGGATCTTATAGTCTGGAAAATACTTTTTTTTTTTTTTTCGTATGTGGATGATAGACGTGAAGAGGGACACGCTCTGGATTATCACAGTTAAGGGTTCGACTCAAATGAAATTGTGGTTCACGGGAGTCACTGATTCCCTTAAGGGATTTCGATTTCAGATCCAACGTCATCAATCCTTATTAATGACGCTCGTGGGTGGCTAATGAGATGGTTTATCTTTGCCAGTTATCAAAGAAAGTGCTTTTTTTTAATTACAAATTTCATAGTATCATACACAGTCTCTTATCACGAAATTATTTCAAAATTTTACATAATGATATAGAGAATGTTTAAGATCTGAACAAATACGTTTCTGGCGTTTGTCTACTGGACGACCCAGTCTCTATAAGTCTACAAAAAATGAGGGCCAGACCATCTATATATATATATATATATATATATATATATATGACTGTGGTCATTATGTTTACCTCAGAAATTTTAGGAGTGGTTAGAGAGAAGTAAGTAAGAATAAAATAAACAGGTAATTGCAATGTTAAAAGAGAACTACTACAAGATATTGCGCCCTGTAAAATTTACCGAATGTGGGTAGAAATGACTAATAGGTCTAGAGGGAGGAAGGTATCAGACGTCTTAAAACACTTTTCAGGACGAAGAGAGAGTAGGAGAGAGACAAGAGCTTTTTAAACCCCTCTGAGGCTCACGATATCTTTGAATGTAAAACAGGGATGAATAGAGAGATCCTAACCAGACCGGCTGGAAATCCCTGAGGGGATTGTCTAGCCCAATTGGTGGGAAAAATGTCGTACTGGTTTATAATGCAAGTAGATGGAAGTAGAAACGGATTATTGTTGTGTTGCTGGCAGTAAATCCCCCCTTGGATTCATCTTCTAAACCGGTACAAGAATAAGAAAACGACAGAGGTAAGGTAGGTGGCTCAGAGGGGTAGTGGTGAGCGTTGCTGAGCGATAATTTACTGGCCTAGGTTCGATCC
>NC_092273.1:16472847-16505347 GCF_036320965.1 Panulirus ornatus
TACGGGAGAAAATAAGCCTTTAACTTTTTCTTTTTTCCCCCAGAGGGTCATTACCAGTTACGGGGGTCAGCCAATCACCTTCGCCCGCTCGACGAGGACTGTTTCATGTGTTCTGTCAAGTAGTACCCAAGTGGTCCACTTAAACGACATTACTGGTGTTGTACGAGGGTATGACTCAGTGTTTTGAGAAACTTGGGCTGGGCATGTGAGGGACTGGAGCTGACTGTTCTACAGATAAAAACCTACAATATAGTGATCCCTCATCCATCAGGTCAGGTTTTTAGGGCACGTGGTCTACGAAGGGGAGCCCCCTAAGGACTTGTGGTGATTGGGTCAAGGTAGTTATGGACTCTCCAACTACCAATGCGATGGATGTTGTTTGATCGTTCGTAGGTCTGGCGGGATTACGTGGAGTGTTTGTTTACACGCAGGTATGCCAATACAGCCAGGCCACTGACAAACTTGCTGAGGAAAGGTGAAATCTTTGTCTCGAACGGTGGACTTCGAGCAGGCGTTCGAGTCGCTTAAAACAGAAGCATTAACCACAGCCCACGTTCTCAAGGGTCCACGCAACCTCGCTCTGACAAGATGATGCCCACAGCATATGCTGGCAAGTCCTTGTGTGAAGCAGAAACTACGTAATCATTTTCTTTGATATACATCTATTATCTTCCTGTGTTAACAGAACACGTCCCAGGTGTCGAGTTGTCGAAATAATGAACCATACAGGTGAACCAGCTCGGACTTATCTTGTAATTCATGAACTTGACCTCAGGAGTACTTACAGGGCAAGCAAGCAGTAGACTCTCTCTCTCTCTCTCTCTCTCTCTCTCTCTCTCTCTCTCTCTCTCTCTCTCTCTCTAGACGTGTGGCAAATGGTACTGGCTACTTATGAGGATGAAGTAATTCAATCACAACACCAGCAGGATCCTCACTATAGGGAACTTAATAAGATTTTTTCTTGATGCGTGAGACGCAGACACGTTGATCAGTCAGAGGTGAACTGAGTTATGTAGATTTAGTTTCGCCCTCACGCCGTAGGTCGACCCAGCAGACGAGGCGACCCCGGCGAAGACGGAGGGCGCCGCTCGCCCCCCGCCCCTCAGGTACCTCCACCAGGATAATGGTTACATTCTACGATCCCAAGAGTATGAATGCTGTGGGTATCGGTCAGACAGGCAATGCCCAGGGTGACTGTACAGACCATTATCTGAGTGTGAACGAATGTGGCCTTTGTTGTCTTTTCCTAGCGCTACCTTGCGCACATGCTGGGTGAGGGGTTTTCATTTCATGTGTGGCTGGGTGGTGATGGGAATGAATAAGGGCAGTGGCGTGTATCCGGCGTCCAGGAGGTTAGAGGATCAGTTTCAATGTTGATCCGCTTATATTACAGAAACTGAGGTTCTATATGTCTCAGGAAACCTTCTTCTTTTACGCGTGTATGTGGATGGGATGGCTTGGTGAAGGAGGCCATGTGTCTGTGCTCTAAGTCCAGTGTCCCTTGCAGGCCCTGCCCCTCAGCAGAGGCTCAGTCCACTAAACACGATGACTTGGGAAAATGTTATGATGAAGGAGATAACCTTGGCTGTAAGTAACATGAGCAGGCACAGCTGGTGGAGCTGGGTTAAGATGACCACCGTACAAACCAGTGTTTACTTCTGGTATGAGTAGACGTCCTCACAGAGCCATTCACTCCATTCTTGGCTGATATGATGTGGGCTTTTGAACATAAGTAACCCCACTGCTCTTACCATTCATCGTCCTTTGTGACTCATGACCGCGAGGTGGACATAAGCAGAACTCTTATACCCCATTTCTTCCTGAGACCCGTTTGAGCTTTAGATAGATTCCCTTCAGATGGAAGCATCTATTGTCCCAAACATCACTTTTTGCTCAGCATCTCTTACAAAACAGGGACCCACTACACTCTTTGCCATCTCATCCTTTCCCCCTCCTCTTCCAATTCTTTCGTAGGGGAGAGATTACATCACGTGTGGACATACCTATACAACTTGAATGAGTTGCTCTCTTCCAACTACGCACGACGTCCAGTGGTGTGAGAGAGGAATACACGAAGAGGAGGAGGAGGAGGAGAGGGAAGAACAGGAGGAGGGAGAGAAAGAAGAAAAAGGAGAAACGATAATTTGGGACGAGACGCTCTGATTAGCTTGTGTCTTCCAGCCTCACATTGATTTCTAATGTTCGTCCGTTTACCGTCCGGAGGAAGACATCACGTTAAGTAGAGATGAGGTTTTACTGTCCCAAGGAAGGAAGGAAGGAAGGAAGGAAGGAAGGAAGGAAGGAAGGAAGGAAGGAAGGAAGGCTGGTACACTGCTTATGTCAATTTCAATCTCCAGCATCAATTCACGTCTCTAAAGACAATTCATATCAACAAAACTTTACATCTCTAACAACAATTTACTTCAAGAACAATTTACTGCAACAACAAGAAGTTACATTTTTCAACATCAATTTACATCTCCATCAACAATTTACATGTCCGACATCAGTTTATATCTACAACAATATCCATCTCCAACAAGCAATTCACATCTCCAACAGCAATTCGAATCTCTATCAGTAATCTACACCAACAACAACGTACATTAACAACAAAACGACAACAAAATCTATCTCCATAATGCCACCACTCTCTCTCTCTCTCTCTCTCTCTCTCTCTCTCTCTCTCTCTCTCTCTCTCTCTCTCTCTCTCTCTCTACCCTCCGTGCTCTCCCTCACCGCCGCTCCATCTTGCCGTACAGTCAATCTAATCCTTCCTCCTTCCCTTGGGAACCACTGCCTCACTAAGCTCTCCACCCTCGCCAGGAACTGATCCATACACAGTGGTCTCGGCTTCTGAGCGCATCGGAATCTGGCGCTATTAGATAATGAGAGAGAGAGAGAGAGAGAGAGAGAGAGAGAGAGAGAGAGAGAGAGAGAGAGAGAGAGAGAGAGAGAGAGAGATCTGGCGAGGACGTGATGTGAAGTGTGTGGTGCTCGAGGATGGATAAGGACAATAGAATTGGGACGAATACAGACTCATACACACAGCTGGACGGTGGGGAGATGACAGTGGTCAAGTCTATGATTCAGAGAACTCCAAGCGTCGCCATCATGAGAGGCCGGGGGGAAGAAGAAGAAGAAGAAGAAGAAGAAGAAGAAGAAGAAGAAGAAGAAGAAGAAGACTGAAGTCGTGTCGACGCGTCTCCCCGCTCGCTAGCGGGAAATAAGCCCCTTATAGAAAACGAGGAAGTCTCAGATTCGCTTCATGTAAAAAAAAGAAAGAGAAAAAAAAAAGTGGGGGTGGAGGGGTTGAGGTTGTAGCTCAGGGTCGTTCTCTTGCATTACTGCCGCCATCACTAACTGAGGAGTGTGGTTCATCTGCAAATATTCACGAAGCTCTTGAAGATGAGACAGAAAACGTAACAAGATCAATTTCGGGGCATGGCGTCGAAATATGCTACTCACTCCTCGGTAACGGATCACATTATTCTCAGGGGCACCAATTG
Source organism: Panulirus ornatus (assembly GCF_036320965.1). NCBI lineage: Eukaryota > Metazoa > Arthropoda > Malacostraca > Decapoda > Palinuridae > Panulirus > Panulirus ornatus. The sequence continues at coordinate 16,476,357 of NC_092273.1, forward strand.
CAGCCATAGAGGAGACGGCTGACAGACTGGCGTCATTGAATTAAGCACGGATCCGGAATGGCTCCCAAGTACAGCAGAGGTGGGAAATATATCCCCGCGTTAGCGAGGTAGAGCGCCAGGAGCAGATGAAGAAAGGTCGCATCTACCCACATCCATTCTCCAGCTGTCACATTCAATGCACCGAAACCATAGCTCCCCATCCACAACCAGCCAGGCCCTTCCCCTACAGACCTTCCCATAGTTAACCCAGGCCGCTTCACATGCCCTGGTCCAGTTCAATGATAGCACGTCGACCCCGGTGTACCACATCATTCCAAGTATACAGCAGGTTCATCCAATCAGAAGTCCTATTGAATAACCTGTGCAATCTGGACTGTGCTTTTAGCGTGAGAAGTATAAAGCTACCAACAGCACGTTATTGAACGTCATGACATGTTCCGTTGTCTTGCACTGTTACAAACAGCCTCGTTAGGACCCACTGGTCTGGTGCTGTTTAAGTTTACTCGTATTCAACAAACCAAGAGAATGTTAGCTACGCAATTCAGACTCAGGAAACACCAGAAGTTCCTGCATCCTACGACCCACCACTATGGGAAGAGTCTAGGTGGAGGGGGTTCAAAAGGCAGCTGAAAAGGTGAGGCATGTGTCGTTGTTTGGACCAGGTCATCACCATAGCTTGACCATTATCTACAATCGTGTCGAGAATCACAGTCATTCGTCATAATCAGATTTTAGTTCGGAATGGCCGAAGAATTAAACTGATCCGTTGTATATCAAGCCAAAAACTGAGGTTTAGATTCTTTTTTTTAGAGGGGCACTTACTCAAATGGGTCGAAAAAAGAGGTGTTTTCTGGATTTTTAGGGATGTTTTGGAGGATCTCTATGTTGATGGTCGTTCTGAGGTGTTGGCGAGGTTTCTGGAGGAGGTAAAGGATGAGGTGTTGGTGAGAGTTCTGGAGAGAAAGGAGGGTGTTGGTGAGGGTTCTGATGGAGGTAAAGGTTGAGGTGTTCGTGGGGGTTCTAAAGGAGGAGGAGGAGGAGGTTGGTCTGCTCTAACCTGAGGACTAGCCCTCTGGTCACATACACCCCTGCGAGGCTCTCTTTATATCTTAGGAGAAAATGGGATCATTTAGCCTTCACGTGGACCTGTCTGGCGAGTGGAGGAGCGCTTCTTCGAAAGAGAGAAAAAAAATATGAGTAGGAAAAGAAATATTTTTCCTCTAAAATCTGCATGGCCTCGGAGGCTGATTGACATTCTGAAAGCATATTAAGGTACTACCGGACTCTGTTCGCTCGAGGTTACCACGCCAGCGAAGAGACACCTTCAGCTACCTGTACCACTGAGAGGACAGTCTCGTCAATGAACTACTCACTCCAAAGGAGTCTACATTTCCCTGATACTGGCCAAAACGCAGCCTTGGGCCGCACAAGTCTTGAAACAAAGTGATCCACCACTCTTTCACAGGAGCTGGGAATCGTACATATACGCATAATACGCTACCGAGGAGCATATCAACACAGATGGTCAATAATTCCTATCCTCCGTAATGGCAAATTCTACCTTTGGGGGATCACCATTACTCTGGACTCCCTAAAGACAGTCTACTGAGGGGGTAAACTTACAATTGCTGCTCCTTGTTTAGTGCACATGGCGTCTCTCTCTCTCTCGGAAGCGTCGTCCCTCGCCTCCCCCAGGGCGACCGTGGCTCGCCAAGAGAGCGATCTCTCTCCTCCCAGGAGAGGCATTCAATTAATGCTGGGAGATGAGGCCAATATTTTTTCCCCCCACCTGAGAGGACCCGCTTCTTACTGCTGACCGAGGAGGAGAGACTGTCTTCCCTGGGAATGAACAGCGTCATGCAGGCCTTCCTCAGTGGGAGGTCTTCCCTGGGAATGAAGGTCATGCAGGCCTTCCTCAGTGAGGGTCTTCCCTGGCAATGAAGGTCATGCAGGCCTTCCTCAGTGAGGGTCTTCCCTGGGAATGAACAACGTCATGCAGGCCCTCCTCAGTGGCGGGGGGGGGGGGGGGGTCTTCCCTTTGAATGGTCATGCAGGCCTTCCTCAGTGGGGGTCTTCCCTGGGAATGAAGGTCATGCAGGCCCTCCCCAGTGGTGGTGGTGGTGGTGGGGGTGTCTTCCCAGGGGAGGAGAGTCATGCAGAACCCTCCACAGTGGTGGGGAATGTTCTATGTCAGCGAGGGCGTCAGGCAACCCAAATTCTACTCTCTTGCGGGACAATATCTTCCTTTTATACGAGCCTGCCTCTCTCTCTCTCTCTCTCTCTCTCTCTCTCTCTCTCTCTCTCTCTCTCTCTCTATCTATCTATCTCTCTCTCCCCCCACGTCAAAAGTCTACTCTATCCATGCCGGGGGGGATTGTCTTCCTCCGGAAGGTGGGTTAATTTCATGCATTCACACTGATGCCGGACTTTCTTTTTCTCTCTCTTCTTTCATTTTCCCCTCTAGCCCGCAGGCCCCTTGCACACACACAAACACACACACACACACACACACACATATATATATATATATATATATATATATATATATATATATATATATATATATATATATATATATATATTCTTTTTTTTTTTTTTTTTTTTGCTTTGTCGCTGTCTGTCTCCCGCGTTTGCGAGGTAGCGCAAGGAAACAGACGAAAGAAATGGCCCAACCCACCCCCATACACATGTACATACATACGTCCACACACGCAAATATACATACCTACACAGCTTTCCATGGTTTACCCCAGACGCTTCACATGCCTTGATTCAATCCACTGACAGCACGTCAACCCCGGTATACCACATCGCTCCAATTCACTCTATTCCTTGCCCTCCTTTCACCCTCCTGCATGTTCAGGCCCCGATCACACAAAATCTTTTTCACTCCATCTTTCCACCTCCAATTTGGTCTCCCTCTTCTCCTCGTTCCCTCCACCTCCGACACACATATCCTCTTGGTCAATCTTTCCTCACTCATTCTCTCCATGTGCCCAAACCATTTCAAAACACCCTCTTCTGCTCTCTCAACCACGCTCTTTTTATTTCCACACATCTCTCTTACCCTTACGTTACTTACTCGATCAAACCACCTCACACCACACATTGTCCTCAAACATCTCATTTCCAGCACATCCATCCTCCTGCGCACCACTCTATCCATAGCCCACGCCTCGCAACCATACAACATTGTTGGAACCACTATTCCTTCAAACATACCCATTTTTGCTTTCCGAGATAATGTTCTCGACTTCCACACATTCTTCAAGGCTCTCAGAATTTTCGCCCCCTCCCCCACCCTATGATCCACTTCCGCTTCCATGGTTCCATCCGCTGCCAGATCCACTCCCAGGTATCTAAAACACTTCACTTCCTCCAGTTTTTCTCCATTCAAACTCACCTCCCAATTGACTTGACCCTCAACCCTACTGTACCTAATAACCTTGCTCTTATTCACATATTATATATATATATATATATATATATATATATATATATATATATATATATATATATATATATATATATATATATTCTCTAGATAGGGAATTTATTTCATTCGTTTTCCATTTCTTTCACAACCATGGCTGAGCTTTAACATTTTTTCCTACCCCCAAAAGCTCGCTCGTCTTTTTTCTCTCTCCTCTCTTCCTCTGGTTCTGTTCTCCTCTTTTTTTCTCTCTTTCTCTTTCTCAATATATTTATCAGTTTCTCTCTCTCTCTCTCTCTCTCTCTCTCTCTCTCTCTCTCTCTCTCTCTCTCTCTCTCTCTCTCCATCGTCTTTGCAAAGTGACTAGAGATAACTCTTTTAGCATTAACTAAGCTCAACATTTTTTATTCTAAATCACGTCTGAGTTCTCTAGCAACGAAGATGTCAGAGAGTCTAACCTGAGCTCGCTCACAACGAGGATGTTATCGAGAGTCTAGCCCAGAAGGAATCATTGGAGTTAAAGACACACACACACACACACACACACACGGCCTGGTCTCATTTCCTTGGCGATGTGAAGGTACGCACACTAGCGGTACACGCACCACACTAGCGGACATGTAACACACTAACGGTACATGTACCACACTAGCGGTAAGCGTACCACACTAAGTGTGTGGTACACATACCACAACAGCGGTGCATGTACCACACTAGGGGTACATGCACCACACTAGCGGTACACATACCACACCAGGGTTACACGTACCACACCAGCGGTACACGTACAAAACTAGCGGTACACGTACCACACAAGCGGTACACGTGTCACGCCAGCGGTACACGTACCACACTAGCGGCACACGAGAGTCGCCCTAGTGGTACGCTGACGATAGCGTTTTGAAGCTCAAGTCAAAAAAAAGGGGAAAGAGGAAGGTGAATATTTAACACGTTAAACCAAAAGGAACGTGAATATTTTACCGTGTTCATGAACGTCAGAAGTTTTCCTATTTTGCACACGATGTATTATGAATGCGTTATCCACTGAGACCCACGGTATCTTTCCGTTTCAAACTGAGGCTATCGTACGTACGTGCGGGGAGGGAGGGAGAGAGAGAGAGAGAGAGAGAGAGAGAGAGAGAGAGAGAGAGAGAGAGAGAGAGAGAGAGAGAGAGAGGTAAGTGGTACGTGCCCCAGGACGGCCTTGGATCCATTCCTCTCCCCCAGCCAACTCTCCGGCGACCTGCGGCAACCATCCCTTGATTCCGAGGGACTTGTTATGGTTCCTCGTTTGTCTATATGGCCGTCACTCGGTACACTACAGCAACAAAGAAATCATTGCCATTCTATTCCTCTTCTTTTTTACCATTTCAGAGTTGGTGGGTGTACGACGCAGACTTTTCTTTTCCCCCCTTCTTTTTTTTAGACGTGTTCGTGTTGTCATCTTAATGTCTCCACCACTACAGTCGTTTCTCCACAGTTCCACTTGCAAGTGATCATGGCTTCACCACAGTGGCAGTCTCAGCTTCCCCTTGTCCAAAACTACCTTCTACAAACATTCACACATTTCCCATTTACAAGTGACAATTGTAAACAAACACGGCTACCCTATTTTACAAACACGTAGACAAAGATCCATTGACAGTGTAAACGTTCCTTACGAAGACAAATTTCTCTGTATATACCAACACACTCGATCCTCTCTCATCGCCATACCCTTCAACGTTTGACCTTACAGAACACAGGGAAAACGATACAACAAACCCCCAGTCCTACAGAGTGGTTAGAGGTGGTAGTGGTGCGATAGATGTCTTGTCCTACAGCGTCGAGGTAGTGGTGCGATAGATGTCTCGTCCTACAGCGTCGAGGTAGTGGTGCGATAGATGTCTTGTCCTACAGCGTCGAGGTAGTGGTGCGATAGACGTCTTGTCCTACGAGGTAGTGGTGCGATAGATGTCTTGTCCTACGGCGTCGAGGTAGCGGTGCGATAGATGTCCTACAGCGTCGAGGTAGTGGTGCGATAGATGTCTTGTCCTACAGCGTCGAGGTAGTGGTGCGATAGATGTTTTGTCCTACGAGGTAGTGGTGCGATAGATGTCTTGTCCTACAGCATCGAGGTAGTGGTGCGATAGATGTCTTGTCCTACAGCATCGAGGTAGAGGTGCGATAGATGTCTTGTCCTACAGCGTCGAGGTAGTGGTGCGATAGATGTTTTGTCCTACGAGGTAGTGGTGCGATAGATGTCTTGTCCTACAGCATCGAGGTAGTGGTGCGATAGATGTCTCCAAACACACGTGCACACACACACACGTACGTGTGTGTCCAGGTACTCACTCACTCACTGCTGGTCTTGACTTATGACAAAATCTCATTGTGGGCACTGCCTGAGGGACGCGACATCTCTCTTTCTCTCTCTCTCTCTCTCTCTCTCTCTCTCTCTCTCTCTCTCTCTCTCTCTCTCTCTCTCTCCTACAGTCCTCGTCAGTATGAAGGTACTCCTCCGGGACCAGCGGTCCCCGACCAGTGTGCAACACGTCCGTGCCAGCCGCCCAGATGGTTGGTTCGTGGTTCGTGCTCTTCGTCCGTGAAGTTCCACTCGTTCGTTAGAGGAATGTTAATAACATCTCTGCATTGCGGAGGAATTTTGGGACACGCTTTTAATCTTGCGCTTTTCGTTTCTCGCGTTAACGGTGAGATTTATCATAATTTCCAATCGTCATTTCCTGTGGTAGACATCGATCATCAGGTGTACGGAGGTACGTAATACGTACGTACGTAGTGCCTCAGGAGAGAGAGAGAGAGAGAGAGAGAGAGAGAGAGAGAGAGACCCTTCCTCGTTTGTCCACGTTACTGTCACTCCGTACACAGCAGGAAGGAAAAATGAGAGAGAAAGAGAAAAAAAAATTAAACACCCATTTCCATTCTTTCTACAGTTGGCTGGTGCATGACGCGGGCCATTCCCTAAAGATGGCGGTAACGAGTTATCTAAATGCAGAGAGAAGACTCATCTTTGTGTCCACCAAAACCTGTTGTTTACGACTCCACCACAGCGCGGCTGTCACTGCACGTGGGGGAGCGCGTCTCCCTACCAGCAGCATGTCCCTGGTGGCATCTTCTTCTCTTCCTCTTCCTCAAGTATCCAGACACCAGCATTCACACTCCCATCGACGAGATGCAGTGTAGGGACACACACTCCTACCCTGGCTTACACGCGTTTGTATCGCCGCTCACCTCGAACGTCTGAAGCAATGCGAGGGGACAGTGAACACCGGTTCGCTCCAACGTTCTGTACAAACTGGACGAACCCGTTGGTGATTGGGGTAGTCTAGAGAGAGAGAGAGAGAGAGAGAGAGAGAGAGAGAGAGAGAGAGAGAGAGAGAGAGAGAGAGAGAGAGAGAGAGAGAGAGGTGCTCACCCACGCCCGTCCTGGTTAGATAATGCCCCTCTCCTCCTCCTCCTCCTCCTCCTCCCTCCTCCTCCCTCGCCTTGGGATCTTTAACCTTTGGAAATGAGAAATGGACGAGTTCACCGAATTTACAAACATCCTTCAAGGACCGAGCTAGGGTTGGTGCGGGGAGAAGAAGATGGGATATCTCGAACTCAATAACCACCCTTGGAGTGGTTTAGGTAACTCCACAGCGATGGGAAAACCATGCCATAACACATCCTCGGATCCCCTTCACCCGTCCTACCCCAGCTGGAAAAGACGAAAGACAATCATTCAGGAGAAAGGCATTCAGCATCTCCTCCCCCTCAACATATACTTCGAGCATCACAGAGCCAAGGTTCATTCAGACCAGCCGGGTTATATACCATCTAGTGAATGAGTGCCACCTGCATGGACTGCAACGATATAGATGAGCAAACGAAAAAAATCTTTTGTAACGTTTGACTTTAGAACACGATTTAAAAAAAAGAAAATGATCAAAACACAGAATCTTCACCAACATTCTACAGGTTATTGGGAAATACATCTTTATGATGAGTATTTTGAACACGGACTGAAATAAAGCGAAGAATAATGACCTCCAAATTAATAGAATCTTGCTCGTCCCTTGATGTTTTGGTGACGTGTGATGCTCATATGACAGCAGGATGTGGCCATGTTATGAATCTGGGCAGTGCGTGTGCGTGTGTGTGTGTGTGTGTGTGTGTGTGTGTGTGTGTGTGTGTGTGTGTGAGTGTGTGTGTGTGAGTACAGGATTACATCATAGGGCAGACACAGCGAGGAAACGGTGGAGAGGGGTAACAGAGGGGGGGGGGGGGGGGGGAATACCTTTTAGGGTTAACTACCGACACACTCACAAGGGCTTACAACAACAGCCCCCGCCCTTCCCACCTCCACCCCAACACACACACACACACACACAATCTCTGCCCCCCGCCCCTCTCCCTGCCTGCCTCGTGGATGGACAAAGTCTTCCTTCTCCTTTTAGGTTCACAAGGCAAATATTTTACCCTCGAGTGACATAATATTTCCTCTTGTACCGCAGGCAGCAGGAGGCCTTCCTCTTCTTCTCCTTCTTTTTCTTCCTCTCCCGGTTCTTCTTCTTCTTGTTCTTCTTCCTCTTCTTCTTCTTCTTCTTCTTCTTCTTCTTCTTCTTCTTCTTCTCCTTCTTCTTCTTTTTCCTCCTCCTCTTCTCCTCCCTCTCCTCCTCCTCCTCCTTCTTCTGACTCTGATTCTTCCTCTCCTTCTTCTGCTTCCTCTTCCTCTTCTTCTTCTTCTTCCTCTTATTTTTCTTCTTCTTCCCTCCTCCCCCCCTCCTCCTCCTCCTCCTTCTTCTTCTTCTTGTTCTTGCTCTTCTTGCTCTTCTTCTTCTTCTTTTTCTTCTTCTTCTTCTTCCTCTTCTTCTTCTTCTCCTCCTCCTCGTTCTTCTTCTCCTCCTCCTTCTCCACCGCCTCCTCCTCCTTTTCTTTCTCTGGGCGACACATTTTACCTTCCCCGGATCTCGTCTTGTCTCTCACGTCAAGGTCATGCCCTACGTATGCAGACATTGTCCTAAGGAGGATTGACTCCCTGCATTCATGGTAACAGGGTAAGAATTTACTTTCTTTCCTTCCATCCTGCAGAGCACACTCTGTTCTCTTTCTTTTTCCTCCCACACTTAAGAGGAAACTTCAGTTCACTTATGTCTCTCCTCAGAACACTAGAGGGTGATGTGTATTCTTTCTCTCCTTAGGGGGTGAGTTACTCTCTCTCTCTCTCTCTCTCTCTCTCTCTCTCTCTCTCTCTCTCTCTCTCTCTCTCTCACTAGCCCGAGTGCCGCGAGTTCGTCTTGCCTGCCCCCCCACAGTATGTTCTCGCGGACACTCGCAAGAAGGCTGACTCTCTCTCTCTCTCTCTCTCTCTCTCTCTCTCTCTCTCTCTCTCTCTCTCTCTCTCTCTCTCTCTCAAGGTCAGCAGTGGGCGGCGGCCTCCTTCTTCTCCTCCTCCTCCTCTCACATCCCCCTTCCCCCCCCCCCCCCCTCTCTCTCTCTCTCTCTCTCTCTCTCTCTCTCTCTCTCTCTCTCTCTCTCCTGACTCACCCTAAGAAAAAGACTTGATTTCTCTACGCCGGACGCTCACCTCGACCTGCAGGAAGTGCTCGCAAGATCGCTCGTGAGTTACCCGTGTCTGGCCCTGTCTTCCCACACACCACACCTAAATGGAGCTCACGCTCTTAGGACCAACATAAGGGCTTCGCAAGGCCCGCCGCCACAACCCACCGTCCGTCTCAGCGCCATATCACCTCACCCACGCACCAGCGGTTCCCACACAGTGGCCGGGGCGTACGTGTGAGACGCCCTGATTGGCTCGTGGCGTTCGTTACACAACTTCCATTCGTAAGTTAGAGGATTACGAATATATATGTATATCTTCCTAGTTATGAACGATGAGAGGCAATTCATTTATTTATTTATTTTTTTCCCCTACTAAGTCTTTCATTATGTAATATCGTAAATACGAGATGGGCTCAGAGAGTCTAATCATATGACCGATACTATTTTGGTTACGCTATGTCTTTTTTTTTCCCAGACTTGAGGCCAGACAGGCTTATGGTACGAGATATAAAACGAAGGTCGGGAGCCACCTGCTCAACAAACACCCCCCCGGTCCATCCTGCCTTGCGAGAGCTAACCAATAGTCAAAGCTCGACGCATCCGAAGTAGAAATATTGCCCCGTCCCCCTTTTTCTTTTTTTCTTTATCTGTTCACAGTTGGTTGGTCGCTAATTGCTCTTCTCTGAGGCTGGGAGTATAAACAACAACAACAACAACAAGAACAACATACTACGTCGTTGCGTCCACCACAGAGGCTGTTGACCCGTTCATACATTTTACCCACCCGCGATCATTGATGAGTTAATCGTTGCTACATCCAACACAAGCGTCGTCTTCCATCCCCTCCCTCGCCTTGCCTCGCCTCTCCCCCCATGCTCCTCCCATGTCAGTAACCCATACCATTTACACTGCCGTTTACATGTCCCATTGTAAACACTGCTGGTCTAGCTGAAGCGCACCGGTCTCTGTCTCCCTCGAAGCCCGGAATAATGTGGAGGGACTGAGGGACCCAGTTCTGTCTGCAGCTCTACATATTCTGCACCAAGACTCTCACACACACACACACACTCCACTAACTAGCGTTCGTCCAGAGAGGTGCTCACCCACGCCAGGCCTGCGGGAACTGACCCCCCCACCCCTCTATCATTTGACCTCTGGCCATTTGATCCAAGAAAAACAGGACTCGAGACTCAATCATCGAACGAATGTATAAAACTTGGTGACATCCTTCAGCATCTAGGTATGATTCAGACGTAATATATATATATATATATATATATATATATATATATATATATATATATATATATATATATATATATGTATGTATATACACACAGAGGGTGTCAGATATTAATGAAACATTGTTCCCCAGTGTTCAGGATAACCCACACAGCAATGAACTTACCCCAGACTTTCGTCCCTGTTCTACCCACAACCTCCAGCCAAAGATATATACAGTGAAATACAGCATTTGATGAATTACAGGCCTACAGCACTGTAGCGTCCGCTGATCATTCTGGGTGGCCTTCAGCAGCAGGTTGCGCAGCGTTCAGTAGCAGGTTGCGCAGCGTTCAGCAGCAGGTGGCGCAGCGTTCAGTAGCACGTGGTGCAGCGTTCAGAAGCAGGTGGCGCAGCGTTCAGTAGGTGGCGCATCGTTCAGAAGCAGGTGGCGGAGCGTTCAGCAGCAGGTGGCGCTGCGTTCAGTAGGTGGAGCAGCGTTCAGCAGCAGGTTGGCGCAGCGTTCAGTAGCAGGTTGGCGCATCGTTCAGCAGCAGGTTGGCGCAGCGTTCAGCAGCAGGTGGCGCAGCGTTCAGTAGCAGGTGGCGCAGCGTTCAGTAGCAGGTGGCGCAGCGTTCAGTAGCAGGTGGCGCAGCGTTCAGCAGGTGGCGCAGCGTTCAGCAGCAGGTTGGCGCAGTGTTCAGCAGCAGGTGGCGGAGCGTTCAGCAGCAGGTGTCGCAGCGTTCAGTACCAGGTGGCGCAGCGTTCAGCAGCAGGTTGGCGCAGCGTTCAGCAGCAGGTTGGCGCAGCGTTCAGCAGCCGGTGGCGGAGCGTTCAGTAGCGGGTGGCGCAGCGTTCAGCAGGTGGCGCAGCGTTCAGCAGCAGGTTGGCGCAGTGTTCAGCAGCAGGTGGCGGAGCGTTCAGCAGCAGGTGTCGCAGCGTTCAGTACCAGGTGGCGGAGCGTTCAGCAGCAGGTGGCGGAGCGTTCAGCAGCATGTGGCGCAGCGTTCAGTAGGTGGTGTCGCAGCGTTCAGCAGCATGTTGGCGCAGCGTTCAGCAGTATGTTGGCGCAGCGTTCAGCTGCAGCAGGTGGCAAAGCGTTCAGCAGCAGGTGGCGGAGCGTTCAGCAGCAGGTTGGCGCAGCGTTCAGTAGCAGGTGGCGCAGCACAGACTGACCGAGAGAGAAGCTTCGCCCTCATCTGCAGGAAGAGGACTGACGTAAGACAACCCTCCCTCCCTTCCTTCCCTCCCTCCCTCCTTCCCTCCCTCCCTCCTTCCCTCCCTCCCTCCCTCCCTTCCTTCCCTCCCTCCATCCCTTCCTTCGGCCTCGTTGGTACAAAGAAAACCACTCCGTCACGGAATCGACACACAGGTGAAGTCTACGAGGGCAGTTACGACATCCGTCAACGAATCGTATTTCTTCGTCGTCGCTCCACTCCCATACGAATAATGCACGAACGGAACTGGCTTGGATATGGACGCTAGGGGAGACACACACACACACACACACACACACACACACACACACAAATACACACACAGACACTGACACGCTACTCAACACGTCCCCACACCCCGAGAATAGTGCACGCATCACCTCCGTCTTGCCACTACGACGTTCTGGGTCGTTACGAGGGACGTCATGTGACTCTAATTACCTGGTTGGATGACGCATCGTAACTACCGTTCTCTTTTGTTCATTTCTGATTACGTTTCTCAGAGGCAATACGTGCCACGTACTCCGTAAGAATCCTCCGTCCTGTCAGTGCTTTTGGGATCGCATTATCTGTTTTTATTGTTATTGGGAGTCTGATTCCCCAAAGGCACTGAAGATCTCCTCTACGGAACAGCACCCGCTTAACTAGCGTGTTCAGATATGGCGCTCAAGGTTATCTGAATCACCTCACTATACGTATTTGCATGTGACCTTCATGTGTAACCCTTATGTACGTTCACATGATTCAGTGCCAAGTAGACGAGTCATTTGTGGACAGAGGCAAGCGTACTGGAAGCATCTGTTTCTCTGCAGGAGACGCATTCCTTATGGATGGACGGAGAGAGAGAGAGAGAGAGAGAGAGAGAGAGAGAGAGAGAGAGAGAGAGAGAGTTGTCCAGTTAAAGTTCCAAATGCTTAGGTTTCTACACATGACAGAGAGGAAACCCGACAAAGGGCGGTTCACATGCGATGGGTCGATGCTACGAAGCGACCAGGCCTGTAGTGGTGTATTTCAAAGCAACAAGAGCAGGGGATAGCATGGTTAACGAGGCGAAGCGACCAGCTCTACCACACTGCGGATAGCATGGTTGACGAGGCGAAGCAACCAGCTCAACCAGGGATAGCATGGTTGACGAGGCGAGGCGACCAGCTCTACCAGACTGGGGATAGCATGGTTGACGAGGCAAAGCGACCAGCACTACCAGACTGGGGATAGCATGGTTGACGAGGGAAAGCGACCAGCTCTACCAAACTGGGGATAGCATGGTTGACGAGGCGAAGCGACCAGTTCTACCACACTGGGGATAGCATGGTTGACGAGACGAAGCGACCAGTTCTACCAGACTGGGGATAGCATGGTTGAATAGGCGATGCGACCAGCTCTACCAGAGATAGCATGGTTGACGAGGCAAAGCGACTAGCACTACCCAACTGGGGATAGCCTGGTTGACGAGGCGAAGCGACCAGCACCATCAAACTGGTTGAGCCACGAAACAATAACATTCCAAACCTCTAGTTTCTTCAATCTCCCTAGACAGCGAGCAATACTGAGCATAAATATACTTCTTTGACCGCCCCCTCCCTATTGGGCATGACGCTTGACTATGATGCTGTCAAGAGTCAGGCTTTCGTGCTCAAGGGTCGTACCGTCATGGTCAAGGGTCGTACCATCGTGGTCAAGGGCCGTATCGTTGTGGTCAAGGGTCATACCGTCGTGCTCAAGGGTCGTACCGTCGTGCTCAAGTGTCGTACCGTTCGTGGTCAAGGTTCGTACCGTCGTGCTCAAGGGTCGTACTGTCTTGGTCAAGGGTCGCACCGTCGTGCTCAGGGGTCGTATCGTCGTGTTCAAGGGTCGTAACGTCGCACTCAAGGGTCGTGCCGTCGTGGTCAAGGGTCGTACCGTCGTGCTCAAGGGTCGTACCGTCGCACTCAAGGATCGCAATCAAGGGTCGTACCGTTCGCGCCACTCAAGGATCGTGCCCAAGGGTCGTGGCGTCGTGTTCTATGAGCTGAGGACGCTACGCAATAACGAGAAAGATTGTATGATTTAGACGAATGATCTTACACGATCTATCAGTAAACTGAAAATTATAATGAACAAGACCTATTAAAACAGAATCCCTTTTCCCGTCGCTCCGGACGGGCGTAGACTCTACCAAGCCCTGCTTGATAGTGCCATAATCCAACGGGTCGAGAAACCTACTCGTGAAGAGAATATATTAGATCGACTTCTAACTACAAATGAGGATCTTCGTTAATCATGTTCCAGCTGGAGGAAAAGTTTGGTACGAGTGGTCACCGAGAAATTACTTTGAGGTCGCTTTCAACACTGTATGTAATGTTTGGTCAACATGGCAGTCGCCAATACCCGACTTTAAAAAGGGTGAAAATTTTGATGATGGTATTAGCATCGCTCTTAACACGCAAATTTAGGAGGGAACACATCGTCGGAGTAACAAGACGATTCCCGGACTGGGAAACAAATCCAGCGAGAGCAGAATAAACGACTTGAATCTGTCTAGCTTAGAAAAAAAGAAGATTAAGAGGCGATCTAATATGATTCAAGGCTTTGATAATCTTATTGTCTCAAGTTACGGAAGACTTGATTCGTTTGACTTTACTCGAAGTAACCACTGGATAAACACACGCTCGTGGGTCAATGTTTTACATCGAATGAGGCGAAGCACTTTTCTTTCAACAGGATTGTTAACATATGGAACGATTAGCCACTTAAGAGTGGCTGAAAGCAGCACTAGAATTATGTTTACGAAAAGACTTGATAATTACTTCGCTTCAAGACCAAGAGTTACATTATATGTGCCTCCTTTGTCACAATGATAATACGCAGGTTATTCTCCTTGAATTCTCTGCATACCCTCTCACTCTTACCACGCTAATCCGTGAGTTTATGTTATCTACCTCCATCACAAAGAGCCTCGGAGGAACCCTGTGGCCTGTGGCTGTTTGAATTCCCTCGAAAATTCCAAGAGAATTGGAAACTTCATATGAGTGTCTCCTCTCGTCCATGTTTACCTCCCAGAGTAAGCCACACTCACCTTGAACCGCTCAAGAATATCGGGAAAACTCTCCCGTCTCCAACGAGGCCTCGACAACCTCCCCACACAAGAAAGACGAAGAAAAAGGCTACCGGAATCCAGGACAACACACATAAAAGCCTGCTATTATCCGGAGCTACAATGGTGAGAGTCGAGGATGCAATGGATCAGCTCACTCGCTGTCTGTCATTCATGCAAACCCGAGACAGGCAGAGGACCTCGACTCCATCCTTCGCGTACATCGACGTCAGTTCTTGATAAAAGCCTCGAGTGGTTTGGCAGGAAATAAAAGCCTGGTTTGTCGTACAACATCGGCGTGTCGTTTTCTTGTGCGACTCTGCAGGCCAATGTTCGGTGTAGCCTCGACAAGGTGATCACAAATAGAAAGAAAAAAAAAAAAGCCACGCCCAGTTATCAGAGCGACACAGGTTAAGGGCCTTCGTCCTGCTAGTGAGGCAGCAGGGAACAAGGTCTTAAATCCAGCAGGAGGGGGGCAGGTCCTCATCGTCTTTAGAACTCCTGGGGCTGGACAGCAAGACTGTAGTCCCGTCCGTCCCAGGGAAGATGACAAGGGGGGACAAACATGATGGAACGGAGGAGACAAAGTTTTCCTTTTGCCCTAACCATGGGTTCGACAACCGCGCACCGGAGGAAACTGGGTGGAGTGAGAGCAGCGAGTGCGGTATAGAGGGGAAGAGAAAGGTTAGTCGAAGGGCTCGGTAATGAGGGGGAAAATAGATACATCATCTATGGATCACTTCAGTAATCTATAACTAACTGCCAGCCCTGACCTTCAGTCTAACCCTTACGAATCCTGTCTACAACTACGCCATCACAGACATGTGAAGACTACCTTACTGTGATATCAGCAGCTGATCTATGACGAGGAAGAGATGGGCTGGGATGATGTGTGTGTGTGTGTGTGTGTGTGTGTGTGTGTGTGTGTGTGTGTGTGTGTGTGTGTGTGTGTTTATATATATATATATATATATATATATATATATATATATATATATATATATATATATATATATTATACCTCTGTAATTTGAGCACTCACTCTTATCCCCTTTGCCTTTGTACAATGGCACTATGCACGCATTCCGCCAATCCTCAGGCACCTCACCATGAGTCATGCATACATTAAATAACCTTAACAACCAGTCAATAATACAGTCACCCCCTTTTTTAATAAATTCCACTGCAATACCATCCAAACCTGCATCATTTTTTTTTTTTCTAATTTTCTAAAAGAAGGAACAGAGAAAGGGGCCAGGTGAGGATATTCCCTCAAAGGCCCAGTCCTCTGTTCTTAACGCTCCCTCGCTAACGAGGGAAATGGCGAATAGTTTAAAAGAAAGAAAAAGAATATATATATATATATATATATATATATATATATATATATATATATATATATATATATATATATATATATATATATATATATATATACTTTGAAATGGTTTGGGCACATGGAGAGAATGAGTGAGGAAAGATTGACTAAGAGGATATATGTGTCGGAGGTGGAGGGAACGAGGAGAAGTGGGAGACCAAATTGGAGGTGGAAAGATGGAGTGAAAAAGATTTTGAGTGATCGGAGCCTGAACATGCAGGAGGGTGAAAGGCGGGCAAGGAATAGAGTGAATTGGATCGATGTGGTATACCGGGGTTGACGTGCTGTCAGTGGATTGAATCAGGGCATGTGAAGCGTCTGGGGTAAACCATGGAAAGTTGTGTGGGGCCTGGATGTGGAAAGGGAGCTGTGGTTTCGGGCATTATTGCATGACAGCTAGAGACTGAGTGTGAACGAATGGGGCCTTTGTTGTCTTTTCCTAGCGCTACCTCGCACACATGAGCGGGGAGGGGGATGGCATTCCATGTGTGGCGAGGTGGCGATGGGAATGAATAAAGGCAGACAGTGTGAATTGTGTGCATGGGTATATATGTATGTGTCTGTGTGTGTATATATATGTGTACATTGAGATGTATAGGTATGTATATTTGCGTGTGTGGACGTGTATGTATATACATGTGTATGGGGGTGGGTTGGGCCATTTCTTTCGTCTGTTTCCTTGCGCTACCTCGCAAACGCGAGAGACAGCGACAAAGCAAAATAAATATAAAAAAATAATATATATATATATATATATATATATATATATATATATATATATATATATATATATATATATATATATATATATATATATATATATCCTCCTGTGCTTAACAACATGCAAGATAGATATTGCGTCATACGTGATTCACAAGCACACGTATATTCTCAGCGGCTGATCACATATGCATGTGTGGAGGAAATCTGTCAGTGTTGACTTGTTGCCGAGGCTGTCATGAATAATTGCCACGGGAGGACTGGACATCCTGCAATCACTGGTCGTCGGATCGTCTCCTCACGTTTAATAGAATATTCTCGCTGGTATTGATTGTGATACTCTCTTGTGTCTTGCACACACACACACACACACACATACACACACACACACACACACACACACACACACACACACGGGAGGGGAAAGTCTTCTGGTTGGCATTTCTCGCTTGCTGAGACATTCTCACTAACATATTATATATTCTCACTGTATATCTAGAGACATGTGAAGCTTTGGGCACATCTGTGAGTTATGGCATTAGATTCAGTTAGGTCTTCACCATCAAGCCGTTCAAATGTACTTTAACGTAAGCTTTTGTGATGTGTGTTAAGGATTCCTGGTAAAGCGGAAGTCTGAGGTGTGTGAACATTGTGTCTGATGACCACGACAGCTCCAGTATGGTGACCAGTGTGAGACTTGTGAGGTACGGTACACTGTCACAACCCTCCAGTACTGGTGAGGCTCTGGCTTAGCACGGTACATTGTCACAACCCTCCAGTACTGGTGAGGCTCTGGCTTAGCACGGTACACTGTCACAACCCTCCAGTACTGGTGAGGCTCTGGCTCTGCACGGTACACAGTCACAACTCTCCAGTACTGGTGAGGCTCTGGCTTAGCACGGTACACTGTCACAACCCTCCAGTACTGGTGAGGCTCTGGCCTCTACACGGGCCAGACAGGTCCTGCCTTTCTCGACGGTCGCAACTTGTGTGGTTTTCAATATTTTGTTTATCGATTTGTTTGCCAGCGCCGAAGAGTACGACGCTTCGGAATGCTTGTCACATCAATCGGGGAGGCCACCCCTTTCATGTTCACCTAAGGGCTGAAAGTGAACATGACACGGCAATTGTCATGTTCGTGCTAGCGAGCGAGCGAGCGAGCGAGGATGGATTCTGTGGCTCACTGAGGAGGCTGGTATGACAACGGGATCTAACGGGTCCCGTTATCTTGTTTATGTAGAGTTCAAACGTCCTCCGCTCCCGACTGTGGAAGGTACCGAATTGCAAAAATGATTTCACCTTTACCAATTTTAGCTTGTTTTTGATACTCGTCATATTTACCGAATATTCGAAGGCTGCACGAATATTTCTTACCAACAGTAGAAAAAGATTCCAACACGTATCCAGAACCATTTATTGTGCACGAGATGCATTATATTTCCCTAGAAGGAAGGATCTACGATTGATATACACGTGTATACATACCGGGAAAAAGAGGGGATTCGATCTTATATTCCCACACTGAACTTGTTCTGAAGCTTCGAGTGGTGTATCTAGTCATCAGAGGAGAGGCCGTAATGTGCAGAGAGAGAGAGAGAGAGAGAGAGGGCGAGGAAGAAATTTTCATGTCCTACAGCGATACCAAACAACGTCCTTGGAAGACACTGAGCGCCACTGGGAGCCACAAGAGAAATAAATAAAGATTATATATTCTGAATGGCACCCGAGAGGCGTTTGTGGAATGATTTATTTAGTTTGTACATATATATATATATATATTCGTACGTCTCCCATTTTTCAGGTAGGAAATATTACTTCCCAGATATGTGTGTTTCTTCCCTGTTTCCTTTTATTACTTCCCAGATATTTGTGTTTCTTCCCTGTTTCCTTTTATTACTTCCCAGATATGTGTGTTTCTTCCCTGTTTCCTTTTATTACTTCACAGATATTTGTGTTTCTTCCCTGTTCTCTTTTTCTTGTTATCTTCTGTAACGTGGATTACCTGAGTTATTACCCAGCGGTGAGCTGTAGTTCTTTCCTTCAAGCCGACGGTTCTAGACACTGTAAGGGTTTCTGCAAGGTGAAAGTATGAGTATGTGTGAGTGAGTTAGTTTACCCTCAGGACCAATGAGGGGGATCCGACCCGCTTGTCCATTACAACTTGTATGTGTCAGAAGACTGACTCAGGTAATCCTTGGGCGCCAGCAGAGCGGTACAGACTCCAGTCTTCCTGTCTGTTGGCTGGTGGCTGAGTACACTCTTATCTTCCTGGCTGGCTGGAGGCTGAGGACACTCTTATCTTCCTGTCTGTTGGCTGGAGGGTGAGGACACTCTTATCTTCCTGGCTGGCTGGAGGCTGAGGACACTCTTATCTTCCTGGCTGGCTGGAGGCTGAGGACACTCTTATCTTCCTGGCTGGCTGGAGGCTGAGGACACTCTTATCTTCCTGGTTGGCTGGAGGCTGAGGACACTCTTATCTTCCTGGTTGGCTGGAGGCTGAGGACACTCTTATCTTCCTGGTTGGCTGGAGGCTGAGGACACTCTTATCTTCCTGGTTGGCTGGAGGCTGAGGACACTCTTATCTTCCTGGCTGGCTGCAGGCTGAGGACACTCTTATCTTCCTGGCTGGCTGGAGGCTGAGGACACTCTTATCTTCCTGGTTGGCTGGAGGCTGAGGACATTCTTATCTTCCTGGTTGGCTGCAGGCTGAGGACACTCTTATCTTCCTGGCTGGCTGGAGGCTTAGGACACTCTTATCTTCCTGGCTGGCTGGAGGCTGAGGACACTCTTATCTTCCTGTCTGTTGGCTGGAGGGTGAGGAACTCTTATCTTCCTGGTTGGCTGGAGGCTTAGGACACTCTTATCTTCCTGGTTGGCTGGAGGCTGAGGACACTCTTATCTTCCTGGCTGGCTGGAGGCTGAAGACACTCTTATCTTCCTGGTTGGCTGGAGGCTGAGGACACTCTTATCTTCCTGGTTGGCTGGAGGCTGAGGACACTCTTATCCTCCATGTTGGACAGAAGTTGCGTATATTCTGGTCTTTTTAGACGACCAGGATCAGCGGGAGCAGGATGCGTCACTCTACTGAAGGTCACCTGAACGTGGGAGCAAAATCCTACCGTCACATCCTCCTACTCGACCTCCCCGGTGACGCCCACGGCAGCAGTAATGCCACGGCCTGGCCCAGCCATCCTCTGGTGGATCTGCCTGTGCTGGGAACCTTGATCCCTGGCATGGACGGATCCTGTGGTGTGTGTGTGTGTGTGTGTGTGTGTGTCGAACTGAAAATGGAATTTCCAGTGTGAAAGAGAAAGCTAAGCTCCCTAAATCTGGCGGATTACTAACAGAAGTCCTCTCACAGGTGAAACAGAAGAAATGGTCTTCATTATTTTGGAAGGGAAATTAGATGTTATTGGTTTTGCAGAGACTAAAACGAGGATCAGGTAGAGAGAGATTTGCATGAAAGCAAGCCACAAACGACGGGGTGTACTGATTTACATACAAGATTGGTTTACCTTCAAGTGTAGAATGAATATTTGGTATACTCATCCAGTACAGCTTTATCTCACGAATATAATGAATACTTATCATGTCTATGTGGCATCAACCAGTTCAGCATACCTTTGTTGGGATACTGAGTAAGACAATATAGCTGGAGGTGAGGCTGGTGCCTGTGTTTGGGTGTAGGGCGGAGGGCCATCAACACAGCTGGTGGTGAGGGAGGTGCTAGTGGTGGGTGTAGGGCAGAGGGCCACCAACACAGCTGGTGGTGAGGCAGAGTAATGAGTAAATAATTCTGCACCGCGAAGATGTTGCTGGTTAGAATGGCGGCCACAATCTCTTCAAGTGTGTCGCGACTCGAGTTACTATATACGTGGCTGATGATCAAAAACAACGAGAATGACACAATGTTTAGTGTCAGTCATTGTTAAAGAAAACAGAAGAACCGGAATAAAAAAAATAATGATTCATTTAGCGGGAACTAACTTATCTCGTTCATGTGTTGTGTTTCTCTTCCATGCACAATAAGCGTGTGAGCAAATCCCACAGTTATTGCTCGCGGGCTAATGCCTTTGTAAGAGGAGAGATGAGCGAGGAGGATATTGCTATAATGGCATCACTTATCTTCAAAAATTCAAGAATGATTTTTTTTTGGATCTCATTCTCACACCAAACGAAGCAGAATGAAGGGATGAGGTTTCCTTTGTCTCAATTCTCTCCACCAGGACCATAAAGAAGGATTCTCTCTCAGCAATGAACAGAGTGCCCAGGTACAGAACACACACCGTGGGATCAGCGAACACTCCTGTACTGTAGGACTGTAGTTCAACAGATGATGTCCTCTGGGGTAATGGAAGGAGCAAGGAGAGCGAGGCTGATGGTATGGCAAACTAATTCTGTTGTCTGATCAAAGTTTACTTCAACTGCTTTACCTTCCATTTGTCTGCCCGAGCCACATCATGATACTAGGGGTGTTAGCAAAGCCAGTAAACTCACTCAAGGTCTTATTCTTGAAGCTTATACTTCCAAGGCCCAATTACCGACGGTCCAATTCAGTGGGTCTAATTCGGCAGGAGTGACGTGGCTCAGCAGCCATCTCGACTACAATCCACATCGAGCGTGTTGGTTTAAACAGAGTAGTGGCGGCCAGGCAGTACCGAGTGTGTTGGTTTATAAGGGAACACTCTGGACAGATGGCACGGAGTGAGTTGATTCACAGTGACCCAACGGAGGGGAACTGACTATGTCAACTGTGGTGGAGATAACGAAGACGAAGAGGCCGTACCATCACCAAGAAGCAAGCTAGTTTAGAGCAGTGGTTTCCTGACCTCACTACTGATTCACGTATCACACAATACGTTCTTTCCCTTGACTCTCCGCAGCGCCTCACTTCATCACGTCTCAGTTTACGAAAACAGTGAGTTTCTCATCAACCTGAACAGTTTTTAGAAGGACGATATTCCCTCATAACGAGATACACATCAGAGGAAACTGACCAACGACGAATCTTACGATATCTTCTTTTCACCTGTGAGTGGAACTCTAAATACTCACAACTGACATTACGAGCTGTCAGTAAGGCTCTCGCCCACCAACGGCTGGGGACAGTTACTGTAGACCAGGGCTATTCAACTGGCGGCCCGCGGGCCAAATCCGGCCCTTGAGTGGTTTTTCATTGGCCCAATGACAGACTCGGAACAATCAAAATGAATCGATGAAATCAATTCATTCATTTAAGTACTTACGAAATCTTACATAAATAGAATTTTTTTATCGTGATTTACTGTGTTAGTCAGCTGAATGAAACATGTGATCAACTTTTATATATATATATATATATATATATATATATATATATATATATATATATATATATATATATATATATATGTATAGTGGGCCTTCCATCCATTTGTGTTTCATAATCCGGTCCTACTCCTGAGGTAATTGAATAGCCCTGATGAAGATGACACTTCTACACTGACTACGTCTGCTGGAGGAGAGAGGTGGGCAAGTCTGGCCGTGCAGGGTATGTTTGTAAGGAGTCCTCCGGGGTGGGCAGACGAAGGTGTAAATCCCAAAAGCTTAGAAGGGGAAAGGGGTTTTCTTCATGATGATTGTGTCTTTTTTTCTTTTTGGCAGCGAAGATGAAATAAAGGGAAAAGACGGGAGAGAGAGAGAGAGAGAGAGAGAGAGAGAGAGAGAGAGAGAGAGAGAGAGAGAGAGAGAGAGAGAGAGAGAGAGACCACAACACTATTTTTCTTTTCTAGTCTCGTGCACGAGAGACAATTGTATCAGAAAACATGACATTTCTGATTTCATTGCACAGTCTGCCTCACTGTATACCGTCACGACAGAGACTGACCTTCAACCTGACCCCTGACCTTGACGAGGGTCACGCCTCTCACAGCCAAGGGTAGACAGATCCATATGACGTCACTAACTGTTCCAATGTCGAGCAAGGACGAGATCTGAGGCTTGTCAACAGTGCAAACTGTGACCACGACAGCTCCAGTATGGTGACCAGTGTGAGACTTGTGAGGTACGGTACACTGTCACAACCCTCCAGTACTGGTGAGGCTCTGGCTTAGCACGGTACACTGTCACAACCCTTCAGTACTGGTGAGGCTCTGGCTCTGCACGGTACACTGTCACAACCCTCCAGTACTGGTGAGGCTCTGGTTTTGCACGGTACACTGTCACAACCCTCCAGTACTGGTGAGGCTCTGGCTCTGCACGGTACACTGTCACAACCCTCCAGTACTGGTGAGGCTCTGGCTCTGCACGGTACACTGTCACAACCCTCCAGTACTGGTGAGGCTCTGGTTTTGCTGGCCCACGTAGGCCAACCTCCCAGAGCCTCTCAAAAATGCAGAGTACTAGTCATTTGAACTGACTGGCAATCCTTCCATATTCACCAAACCTTTGGTAGTGAACATGACACAAGCCATGTCATGTTCAAGCGAATGTGAGCAGCTCGGCTTTTAATGTGGCGTCCTGATATCACAACAGGAACTGACAGACGGGTCCCGTGATCTCGTCTCCATCCACCTCCAACGTCTCCCGTTGCAGAGTGTGGAAGGTATGCCAACTCCGGCTTCAGGAAGATACACACAGAGAAGAAGACTGTGTTATAAAGAGTATCTGATCATGGAACATGAAGAATGAATGCAATCACAGACCGTATTTTCAGCAGTTCGGGTTGGGAGGATACTGGGATCCGACACTAACGAAAAAGGATTAGATCTAACCTCCACCATACATGACCACAATGGTGACTCTAAATGCCAAATAATAAACTATTCAGCCAGGAGAAAGGAGCGGACGTTTGTGGTGAAAAAAAGAAAAAAATAGGGGAAAAAAATTGGATTTTTCTGGATGTGCACCGTCAATAGACGTGTTTTGAAGCCTCCAGTGGTTTGTTTTGCAGCAAGGGAAAGGTAGCGGTGTGTAGAGGCGGTGGGTGGCGGGGTTGGGCCTTTCCCGTACGGAATGCTTTCAACACACAACAACTTATTGAGGAACTCTCAAATAAGTTTCAATAGGCTAGAATATCTATCATCTATCTATCTATCATTGTATCAATCTACCTCTATCCATCCATCTACCTGTCTATCTATCTATGTGTGTGTGTGTGTGTGTGTGTGTGGGTCGTCATCCGTCGGCGTCATCAGAAACGTTATGTACACTCTGGTCTACGTGGTCGACCAGGAGCACTCTGGTCTTCCTGGTCGACCAGGAGCACTCTGGTCTTCCTGGTCGAGAAGGAGCACTCTGGTCTTCCTGGTCGACCAGGAGCACTCTGGTCTTCCTGGTCGACCAGGAGCACTCTGATCTTCCTGGGTCGACCAGAAGCACTCTGGTCTTCCTGGTCGAGAAGGAGCACTCTAGTCTTCGTGGTCGACCTGGAGCACTCTGGTCTTCTTTGGTCGACCAAGAGCACTCTGGTCTTCCTGATCGACCAGGATCAGCGGGAGGAGGATGCGTCACTCTACTGAAGGTCACCTGAACGTGGGAGCAAAATCCTACCGTCACATCCTCCTACTCGACCTCCCCGGTGACGCCCACGGCAGCAGCAATGCCACGGCCTGGCCCAGCCATCCTCTGGTGGATCTGCCTGTGCTGGGAACCTTGATCCCTGGCATGGACGGATCCTGTGGTGTGTGTGTGTGTGTGTGTGTGTGTGTGTGTGTGTGTGTGTGTGTGTGTGTGTGTGTGTGTGTGTCACATACTAAACCAGAAATCAGGGAAATGAAGACTGCCATGAAAAGAAAACTACCCAAAAACTGGTGGTTTGTACTAATTTATCTACATAACTTACCTACATAATTTACCTACATAACTTACCTACATAATTTACCTACATAACTTACCTACATAATTTACCTACATCATTCCATATCTCGTTGAATATACTCGAGTATTCGGTACTCACTCACCCAATGTGACCCAGCGTCTACGATGAATAGCCAGTGTACCGACCCAGCAGCACACCCTGGGGGCAGGCAGTACACACGCAGTGTCTGGCGTACGCGTGGCTAGCAAGTGTTCGATACTTCATTACGTGGTTCGTGTTAGTGTGTGGACGTCGTCGTTCAAAGGCCGACCTGTCCTCACGCTGGGGGTATGTATGCCTCGAGAACACATGCGTTATGCTGCTGAACGTCACATAATGAATTCATTTACCTGAAGTCGAGCAGCTCTTATTGTGGTGTTGGGTCAACCGTACAGCCCTACCCCCAACTCTCTCTCTCTCTCTCTCTCTCTCTCTCTCTCTCTCTCTCTCTCTCTCTCTCTCTCTCTCAGCTAGAATCATGAGGGAATGATCCCTGAGGGACGATGTCTACGGCCCATGACTTTAAAACCTATGGAGGGTGTGTGTCAGGCTTGATGGCTTTGGCTATCACAGCCACGGGTCCTTCCGTCGTGCTCACCGATCACACCGCTGAGTTCGAGGACCAACTGTACCATCGTCCCTCAGATGGTGTGAGCGGAGGTCGTACCATCGTGCTCAAGGGGCGTGAACTAGCGGAGAGCAACAGTACAGAGTGGGAGCGCTTGGCCATCTGCCGCTGCCGGGGGTCCATGTTGTACCCGTGGATGACTGTGGGTGACGGTGTCTGCCTGGTGTTGGGTGTAGGACAACACAGCTAGGGGGTGTGAGGCACGTGCCCGTGTTGGGTGTAGGACAACACAGCCCTGGGGTGGTGAGGCACGTGCCCGTGTTGGGTGTAGGACAACACAGCTGGGGGTTGGTGAGGCACGTGCCCGTGTTGAGTGTAGGACAACACAGCTGGGGGGAGGTGAGGCACGTGCCCGTGTTGGGTGTAGGACAACACAGCTGGGGGGTTGGTGAGGCACGTGCCCGTGTTGGGTGTAGGACAACACAGCTGGGGGGGGGCGGGGTGAGGCACGTGCCCGTGTTGGGTGTAGGACAACACAGCTTGGGGGGCGGGGTGAGGCACGTGCCCGTGTTGGGTGTAGGACAACACAGCTGGGGGGTTGGTGAGGCAAGTGCCCGTGTTGGGTGTAGGACAACACAGCTGGGGGGGGGGGGGGGAGGCACGTGCCCGTGTTGGGTGTAGGACAACACAGCTGGGGGGGCGGGGTGAGGCACGTGCCCGTGTTGGGTGTAGGACAACACAGCTGGGGGGGGGGCGGGGTGAGGCACGTGCCCGTGTTGGGTGTAGGACAACACAGCTGGGGGGAGGTGAGGCACGTGCCCGTGTTGGGTGTAGGACAACACAGCTGGGGGAAGAGGCACGGACCCGTGTTGGGTGTAGGACAACACAGCCCTGGGGGTTGGTGAGGCACGTGCCCGTGTTGGGTGTAGGACAACACAGCTTGGGAGGTTGGTGAGGCACGTGCCCGTGTTGGGTGTAGGACAACACAGCTTGGGGGGCGGGGTGAGGCAGCTGCCTGTGTTGGGTGTAGGACAACACAGCTGGGGGGTTGGTGAGGCACGTGCCTGTGTTGGGTGTAGGACAACACAGCTGGGGGGGTGGTGAGGCACGTGCCCGTGTTGGGTGTAGGACAACACAGCTGGGGGTTGGTGAGGCACGTGCCCGTGTTGGGTGTAGGACAACACAGCTGGGGGGGCCGGGGTGAGGCACGTGCCCGTGTTGGGTGTAGGACAACACAGCTGGGGGGGTGGTGAGGCACGTGCCCGTGTTGGGTGTAGGACAACACAGCTGGGGGGTTGGTGAGGCAAGTGCCCGTGTTGGGTGTAGGACAACACAGCTAGGGGGAGAGGCACGGACCCGTGTTGGGTGTAGGACAACACAGCCCTGGGGTGGTGAGGCACGTGCCCGTGTTGGGTGTAGGACAACACAGCTAGGGGGAGAGGCACGTGCCCGTGTTGGGTGTAGGACAACACAGCCCTGGGGTGGTGAGAGGCACGTGCCCGTGTTGGGTGTAGGACAACACAGCTAGGGGGAGAGGCACGTGCCCGTGTTGGGTGTAGGACAACACAGCTGGGGGGGAGAGGCACGTCAGTGGCTGCCACGTATCATCTACCCGTTCCTCACCATCAGTAGGTATCGCGTCTCGTGGCGAAGGGACGAACCGGAGCTGTGAGTGATCTGACTCTGACGTTGAAAAGTAATCGTTTCGCCGTTTAAGTGGATGGGTCGCTCATGCAAGATCTGCATCAACAAAGCCGTGGACGTCAGTATGCAAATTATTTTTTGAGATAAAGAAAACGTAATATATTTTTAATGACTTCGTTACTGCCTTGAGGCTCTCATCTATATGTAGATTCCCGTGATTACTTTGAATTTCCTTTACTTTGCAGCAAAATTGTGAAGAAAGATGATATGTTGGGTTCATATGTCTCTGGGTTAGATAAGAAGGATGTGCCAAGTGTTTTTCCCTCTGTAGGACAGCCCAAGTCATCAACGAGGACTGTAGGACAACCCAAGTCATCAACGAGGACTGTAGGACAACCCAAGTCATCAACGAGGACTGTAGGACCGCCAAAGTTATCACCGAGGACTGTAGGACAACCCAAGTCATCAACGAGGACTGTAGGACAACTCAAGTCATCAACGAGGACTATAGGACAACCCAAGTCATCAACGAGGACTGTAGGACAACTCAAGTCATCAACGAGGACTGTAGGACAACCCAAGTCATCGACGAGGACTGTAGGGCAACCCAAGTCATCAACGAGGACTATAGGGCAATTAAAGTCATCAGCGAGGACTGTAGGGCAACCCAAGTCATCAACGAGGACTGTAGGACAACCCGTCATCAGCAAAGACAGTAGGGCAATCTAAGTCATCAACAAGGACTGTAGGACAGCCGAAGTCATCAGCGAGGACTGTAGGGCAACCCAAGTCATCAGCGAGGACTGTAGGACAGCCCAAATCATCAACGAGGACTGTAGGGCAACCCAAGTCATCAACGAGGACTGTAGGATAACGCAAGTCATCAACGAGGACTGTAGGATAACGTAAGTCATCAGCGAAGGTAGTAGGGCAATCTAAGTCATCAACGAGGACTGTAGGGTAACCCAAGTCATCAACGAGGACTGTAGGGTAACCCAAGTCATCAACGAGGACTGTAGGGCAACCCAAGTCATCAACGAGGACCGTAGGGCAACCCAAATCATCAACAAGGACTGTAGGGCAACCCAAGTCATCAACGAGGACTGTAGGGCAACCCAAGTCATCAACGAGGACCGTAGGGCAACCCAAATCATCAACAAGGACTGTAGGGCAACCCAAGTCATCAACGAGGACTGTAGGGTAACCCAAGTCATCAACGAGGACCGTAGGGCAACCCAAATCATCAACAAGGACTGTAGGGCAACCCAAGTCATCAACGAGGACTGTAGGGCAACCTAAGTCATCAGCGAGGACGGTAGGGCAACCCAAGTCATCAACGAGGACTGTAAGGCAACCCAAGGCATCAACGAGGACGGGAGGGCAGCCCAAGTCATCAACGAGGACTGTATGGCAACCCAAGTCATCAACGAGAACCGTAGGGCAACCCAAGTCATCAACGAGGACTGTAGGGCAACCCTAGTCATCAACGAGGACTGTAGGACAGCCCTAGTCATCAACGAGGACTGTAGGACAACCCAAGTCATCAACGAGGACTGTAGGGCAACCCTTGTCATCAACGAGGACTGTAGGGCAACCCTAGTCATCAACGAGGACTGTAGGACAGCCCTAGTCATCAACGAGGACTGTAGGACAACCCAAGTCATCAACGAGGACTGTAGGGCAACCCTTGTCATCAACGAGGACTGTAGGACAGCCTTAGTCATCAACGAGGACCGTAAGGCAACCCAAGTCATCAACAAGGACTGTAGGGCAATCCAAGTCATCAACGAGGACTGTATGGCAACCCAATCATCAACGAGAACTGTAGGGCAACCCAAGTCATGAAGGAGGACTCTAGGGCAACCCAAGTCATCAACGAGGACTGTAGGGCAACCCAAGTCATCAACGAGGACTGTAGGGCAACCCAAGTCATCAACGAGGACTGTATGGCAACCCAAGTCATCAACGAGGACTGCAGGGTAACCCAAGTCATCAACGAGGACTGTAGGGCAATCCAAGTCATCAACGAGGACTGTATGGCAACCCAATCATCAACGAGAACTGTAGGATAACCCAAGTCATGAATGAGGACTGTAGGGCAACCCTAATCATCAATGAGGACTCTAGGACAGCCAAAGTCATCACCGAGGACTGTAGGGTAACCCAAGTCATCAACGAGGACTGTAGGGTAACCCAAGTCATCAACGAGGACTGTAGGGTAACCCAAGTCATCAGCGAGGACGGTAGGGCAACCCAAGTCATCAACGAGGACTGTAGGGCAAGCCAAGTCATCAACGAGGACTGTAGGGCAACCCAAATCATCAATGAGGACTTTAAGACAGCCAAAGTCATCACCGAG
>NC_092273.1:16510347-16515347 GCF_036320965.1 Panulirus ornatus
ATCACAGCTCCTGAAGAAGGCAACCTCCTCACATTCTCTACGCAGCCACTCCTGTAGATGTATATCACAGCTCCTGAAGAAGGCAACCTCCTCACATTCTCTACGCAGCCACTCCTGTAGATGTATATCACAGATCCTGAAGAAGGCAACCCCCTCACATTCTCTACGCAGCCACTCCTGTAGATGTATATCACAGCTCCTGAAGAAGGCAACCTCCTCACATTCTCTACGCAGCCACTCCTGTAGATGTGTAGCACAGCTCCTGAAGAAGGCAACCTCCTCACATTCTCTACGCAGCCACTCCTGTAGATGTGTAGCACAGCTCCTGAAGAAGGCAACCTCCTCACATTCTCTACGCAGCCACTCCTGTAGATGTATATCACAGCTCCTGAAGAAGGCAACCTCCTCACATTCTCTACGCAGCCACTCCTGTAGATGTGTAGCACAGCTCCTGAAGAAGGCAACCTCCTCACATTCTCTACGCAGCCACTTCTGTAGATGTATATCACAGCTCCTGAAGAAGGCAACCCCCTCACATTCTCTAAGCAGCCACTCCTGTAGATGTGTAGCACAGCTCCTGAAGAAGGCAACCCCCTCACATTCTCTACGCAGCCACTCCTGTAGATGTATATCACAGCTCCTGAAGAAGGCAACCTCCTCACATTCTCTATGAAGAAAGTAAGCAACCTGCAGGAAGATGATGACCACAGGGGCCACTCGGAGGCCCAGGGCAAACTGATCTTCTTTCCTGACGCCCTTACCACCAACACTTCTGCCTCCACCACCACCGAGACCCTCACCAACATCTCTACTTCCTCCTCCACCACGACCCTCACCAACATCTCAACCTCCTCCTCCACCACCACGACCCTCACAAACACCTCAACCTCCTCCTTCAGAACCCTCACCAACACCTCAACCTCCTCCTTCACCACGACCCTCACCAACACCTCAACCTCCTCCTTCAGAACCATCACCAACACTTCAACCTCCTCCTTCAAAACCCTTACCAACACCTCAACCTCCTCCTTCAAAACCCTTACCAACACCTCAACCTCCTCCTTCAAAACCCTTACCAACACCTCAACCTCCTCCTTCAAAACCCTTACCAACACCTCAACCTCCTCCTTCAAAACCCTTACCAACACCTCAACCTCCTCCTTCAAAACCCTTACCAACACCTCAACCTCCTCCTTCAAAACCCTTACCAACACCTCAACAACCTCCTTCAGGATCCTCACCAACACCTCTGCCTCTTTCACCTCCACCACGACCATCACCAACACCTCAACCTTCTCCACCCCCAGAACCCACACCAACACCACCTCCCTCGCGCTATTCAGCGGTTGGCTGGCTTCAGTCCTGTGAGATCTGAGAGACTCCAAACATCTCTTTGTGAAGCCAGAAAAACATCTTTTTTGTTTTCCCAGTTACGTTTTAACTTCCTCCTAACAGAGTTAAGCATTCATTCCTGGTTTTTATATAATAGAAAAAAAAATAACGGATTATTTCCAACTTGTCATTATAATATTTCTATCAAATGTAATTCTGAGCATTTTGTGGAGAGGGTAACGATTTACACGTTCGTGAGGCAATGTATAAAGATGTGACTCGGTCCTTACAAAAGGTTACACACACACACACACACACACACACACACACACACACACACACACACACATATATATATATATATATATATATATATATATATATATATATATATATATATTTTATATATATATATATATGTTTATATATATATGTTATATATATATATATGTTTTTTGACAAGAAAATAGTGAAGTTGGAGAAAAAAATGTAGCTTAGACATTGAAGCTTATTGATACAGTGGTGAAATTGATGAGAACTGCTATTGACGTTTGTGTGAATAAATTGTACATTTCCTTTTCCATAGCCAGAGGTTGAACCATTATGTGACATTCTTTTTTTTCATTCATTTCAATCTAAAAGTTTGTTTTCTAAATTGTTTCTTACATTTTTCATATGTATATATATGTATGTGTGTGTGTGTGTGTGTGTATGTGCGTATGTGTGTGTATGTGTGTGTGTGTGTATATGTATATATATATGTATATTATCCCTGGGGATAGGGGTGAAAGAATACTTCCCACGTATTCCTCGCGTGTCGTAGAAAGCGACTAGAGGGGACGGGAGCGGGGGGCCGGAAATCCTCCCCTCCTTGTATTAACTTTCTAAAATGGGAAACAGAAGAAGGAGTCACGCGGGGAGTGATCATCCTCCTCGAAGGCTCAGAGTGGGGTGCCTAAATGTGTGTGGATGTAACCAAGATGTGAAAAAAGGAGAGATAGGTAGTATGTTTGAGGAAAGGAACCTGGATGTTTTGGCTCTGAGTGAAACGAAGCTCAAGGGTAAAGGGGAAGAGTGGTTTGGAAATGTCTGGGGAGTGAAGTCAGGGGTTAGTGAGAGGACAAGAGCAAGGGAAGGAGTAGCAATACTCCTGAAACAGGAGTTGTGGGAGTATGTGATAGAATGTAAGAAAGTAAATTCTCGATTAATATGGGTAAAATTGAAAGTTGATGGAGAGAGGTGGGTGATTATTGGTGCATATGCACCTGGGCATGAGAAGAAAGATCATGAGAGGCAAGTGTTTTGGGAGCAGCTGAATGAGTGTGTTAGCGGTTTTGATGCACGAGACCGGGTTATAGTGATGGGTGATTTGAATGCAAAGGTGAGTAATGTGGCAGTTGAGGGAATAATTGGTATGCATGGGGTGTTCAGTGTTGTAAATGGAAATGGTGAAGAGCTTGTAGATTTATGTGCTGAAAAAGGACTGATGATTGGGAATACCTGGTTTAAAAAGCGAGATATACATAAGTATACTTATGTAAGTAGGAGAGATGGCCAGAGAGCGTTATTGGATTACGTGTTAATTGACAGGCGTGCGAAAGAGAGACTTTTGGATGTTAATGTGCTGAGAGGTGCAACTGGAGGGATGTCTGATCATTATCTTGTGGAGGCTAAGGTGAAGATTAGTATGGGTTTTCAGAAAAGAGGAGTGAATGTTGGGGTGAAGAAGGTGGTGAGAGTGAGTGAGCTTGGGAAGGAGACCTGTGTGGGGAAGTACCAGGAGAGACTGTGTACAGAATGGAAAAAGGTGAGAACAATGGAAGTAAGGGGAGTGGGGGAGGAATGGGATGTATTTAGGGAATCAGTGATGGATTGCGCAAAAGATGCTTGTGGCATGAGAAGAGTGGGAGGTGGGCTGTTTAGAAAGGGTAGTGAGTGGTGGGATGAAGAAGTAAGAGTATTAGTGAAAGAGAAGAGAGAGGCATTTGGACGATTTTTGCAGGGAAAAAATGCAATTGAGTGGGAGAAGTATAAAAGAAAGAGACAGGAGGTCAAAGAGAAAGGTGCAAGAGGTGAAAAAAAGGGCAAATGAGAGTTGGGGTGAGAGACTATCAGTAAATTTTAGGGAGAATAAAAAGATGTTCTGGAAGGAGGTAAATAGGGTGCGTAAGACAAGGGAGCAAATGGGAACTTCAGTGAAGGGCGTAAATGGGGAGGTGATAACAAGTAGCGGTGATGTGAGAAGGAGATGGAATGAGTATTTTGAAGGTTTGTTGAATGTGTCTGATGACAGAGTGGCAGATATAGGGTGTTTTGGTCGAGGTGGTGTGCAAAGTGAGAGGGTTAGGGAAAATGATTTGGTAAACAGAGAAGAGGTAGTAAAAGCTTTGTGGAAGATGAAAGCCGGCAAGGCAGCAGGTTTGGATGGTATTGCAGTGGAATTTATTAAAAAGGGGGGTGACTGTATTGTTGACTGGTTGGTAAGGTTATTTAATGTATGTATGACTCATGGTGAGGTGCCTGAGGATTGGCGAAATGCGTGCATAGTGCCATTGTACAAAGGCAAAGGGGATAAGAGTGAGTGCTCAAATTACAGAGGTATAAGTTTGTTGAGTATTCCTGGTAAATTATATGGGAGGGTATTGATTGAGAGGGTGAAGGCATGTACAGAGCACCAGATTGGGGAAGAGCAGTGCGGTTTCAGAAGTGGTAGAGGATGTGTGGATCAGGTGTTTGCTTTGAAGAATGTATGTGAGAAATACTTAGAAAAGCAAATGGATTTGTATGTAGCATTTATGGATCTGGAGAAGGCATATGATAGAGTTGATAGAGATGCTCTGTGGAAGGTATTAAGAATATATGGTGTGGGAGGCAAGTTGTTAGAAGCAGTGAAAAGTTTTTATCGAGGATGTAAGGCATGTGTACGTGTAGGAAGAGAGGAAAGTGATTGGTTCTCAGTGAATGTAGGTTTGCGGCAGGGGTGTGTGATGTCTCCATGGTTGTTTAATTTGTTTATGGATGGGGTTGTTAGGGAGGTAAATGCAAGAGTCCTGGAAAGAGGGGCAAGTATGAAGTCTGTTGGGGATGAGAGAGCTTGGGAAGTGAGTCAGTTGTTGTTCGCTGATGATACAGCGCTGGTGGCT
Organism: Panulirus ornatus; assembly: GCF_036320965.1. Taxonomy (NCBI): domain Eukaryota; kingdom Metazoa; phylum Arthropoda; class Malacostraca; order Decapoda; family Palinuridae; genus Panulirus; species Panulirus ornatus. The sequence continues at coordinate 16,514,823 of NC_092273.1, forward strand.
GATTCATGTGAGAAACTGCAGAAGCTGGTGACTGAGTTTGGTAAAGTGTGTGGAAGAAGAAAGTTAAGAGTAAATGTGAATAAGAGCAAGGTTATTAGGTACAGTAGGGGTGAGGGTCAAGTCAATTGGGAGGTGAGTTTGAATGGAGAAAAACTGGAGGAAGTGAAGTGTTTTAGATATCTGGGAGTGGATCTGTCAGCGGATGGAACCATGGAAGCGGAAGTGGATCATAGGGTGGGGGAGGGGGCGAAAATTTTGGGAGCCTTGAAAAATGTGTGGAAGTCGAGAACATTATCTCGGAAAGCAAAAATGGGTATGTTTGAAGGAATAGTGGTTCCAACAATGTTGTATGGTTGCGAGGCGTGGGCTATGGATAGAGATGTGCGCAGGAGGATGGATGTGCTGGAAATGAGATGTTTGAGGACAATGTGTGGTGCGAGGTGGTTTGAGCGAGTGAGTAACGTAAGGGTAAGAGAGATGTGTGGAAATAAAAAGAGCGTGGTTGAGAGAGCAGAAGAGGGTGTT
>NC_092273.1:16520347-16547847 GCF_036320965.1 Panulirus ornatus
TGACCAGCCTGTCACCCGCCACACACGCGTTCGACGTGACCATACCATCTGAAATGAGTCTTCTTATCCATACGTCTTTCTAGTGACAGTCTTCACGCCACATAACCCTTCTCAAATTAGGAATCTCTATCGCTCATATTTCCTTTCGTCCATCTTGATCTACATTTACTAGGGTTCCACAGACGTACATCAGTGTTGGGATTGAATCCTCCTTTTATAAGGGTTTCTGGCACACTCTTGCGATCAAACTCTTCCCTCGATTCACCAGAGCTGTCAGTTGTGAACCTCCAATTTCAGTTTCCCCCACCACCAACCCTCCTACAACCTCACCCCAGAAGATCTAAACTCACCTCACAACTAACCTTACACCCTGACCTTCACAACCTTTTCAGAATTCTCGTGACTTTTATACGCATCGATTCTCAACACATCCTACGGCGAAACACCATCGAACCGGTCTACCGTTCTGTCCAACTGTCCCTCTAATGTCTGGTGAACAACAACAAAGCGTCATCTGCATACAACAACTGCAGCATCCTCCCCTCTGTTTCTACTTGGTTAGATGTACATCACAATCAACTCAACCCCCCACCCCTCTCTCTCTCTCTCTCTCTCTCTCTCTCTCTCTCTCTCTCTCTCTCTCTCTCTCTCTCTCTCTCATTCACTTCACTATCCACACAACACATCAAATAGTCATGTTCACGGTAGATACACTCTTCACGCACTTCCACGTTTGATTTCAAACTATCCACTCGCACCTTTGTTTACTTACACAGGCATAACTTCCTTTATGGAAACTCTTGAGAAGCATTCATCAGCCTTCTGTGCACACTGCATAATGGCAGTGCTTCCCAAAGTGCCTTCCTATTCACCTCATCACATTTGGCGTTTTCTAACTCCATACACCTTATTTCCTGCCTCCAAATCTTTCCCCACAAGATATTTCAGTAGGGAAATTTGATCTGTATCCTTCCTTCACTTCCCAAACCCACCTTCCTCTTTCCCAACAGAGAGTTCACAAATCCTTTTCATGGCATCATTCACTATCCTTCCATACAACTCACAAACTATGCTTAAGGAGTCTGAATCCTCCGTATTCCCTACATCCACCTTTATTTCATCTGCCGTTGTAGACGGAGGATACGACTACTGTCCTCGTCTAATTATCGAGAACTTCTGACCACCTTTCCACGCTTTTCAACATACCATTATGACCCATTCCACCTGAATTTCACCTCCATCTTCCTGCCATCTCGCTCACCATTACACCTATGCCACTAGGTTCTTTCCATTCTTCAAGAGACATACTTCTTATCTGACTTACTCTTCTCCTACATTCTTGTTTCAATCTCTCTCTCTCTCTCTCTCTCTCTCTCTCTCTCTCTCTCTCTCTCTCTCTCTCTCTCTCTCTCTCTCTCCAACTTCACGAGCAGCACATGCGAAACACACACATGGCACTCATTCCCCACATCATCAACATGGAAGCAGCACACAAACTGAATACCCTCAAAAACACTGATGGGTACCAGACATGGTGCGAGAAAGAGAGTCCCTCAACATCCTACAGCAAACAGCTCCTCCGCCTGGTCTGCCACCCTCTCCAGAGCAAATACAACAAGGCTGCAAACCACACACAATGGTACACACAGGACAAATCATTGGCTACCTAGCGATCGCAAACACTCAACACCTACACAATGGAAACAAAAGATCCTCCCAGTACAGTCCCACTTGCAACATGCCAGGCAGGCAATTCTATGCGACAGCACCACACCCCTGCCGCCCAAACTACTCCATAATTAACCACCAGCCCTCCAAGTAGAAATAAAAGCTTACCCTTGTCTCACACTTCCGTGACCCCCTGCTCACACATCGCTCCACCCCTCAACCAATAAAGCAACAGAAAAATACAACACAGAGTGAAATAACTGAACAAACACCAAACGGCCACCTCCCAACTCAGTCGTAAACTCCAGCCCACCAAATATACACCCATCAGACACCACACTCCCCAGACAAACTCGAGTCAAACATTTTCGCTCACCCCTTTGGGCATCATGCAACACTAAACATGACCCACAACCTTCGTTTCAGTATTTCTTTTCTCCCAAGAACCTTCATGTCCACGATACAGTTACCATATAGAAGACACCGAGCACTTATTACTCAGTTGTCTTGCACTCTCTCCACACAGACGGCCACACACACCATCACAACACTTTATGATCTGTGGACGTGGCCAGCTTCCTGAGTGCTGTGGGAGCCTCAAGAGGAGAGAAGGGACTCCTGAGGCAGGAAGTATATATATATATATATATATATATATATATATATATATATATATATATATATATATATATATACACACACACTATTCGCCATTTCCCGCGTTAGCGAGGTAGCGTTAAGAAAAGAGGACTGGGCCTTTGAGGGAATATCCTCACTTGGCCCCCTTCTCTGTTCCTTCTTTTGGAAAATTAAAAACGAGAGGGGAGGATTTCCAGCCCCCCGCTCCCTCCCCTTTTAGTCGCCTTCTACGACACGAAGGCAATACGTGGGAAGTATTCTTTGTCCCCTATCTCCAGGGATAATATATATATATATATATATATATATATATATATATATATATATATATATATATATATATATATATATATATAGTTCACAGTTCAACCCTACTAACACCCAGCTTAACACACACACACACACACACACAATGTTTACCATCGTTTGATTCTGTTGAAAATTAACTTATGAAAAAACTTACATAACGACCATGATGAACACTGACCATCCTGGGAATTTCACAGAATCGTTGAGGCTGCAGAGCTCGTGAAGCCTTTGTCCGTAGTTCAGGGGAGAGGAAAAAAAGGGAATCTCATCCCCCCCCATGCACGAAATATTCCCGTTTTCTGAAATTTTGCGCTAAATGATAATCCTTCGCTTGTCTACTACACACCAGGATGTGTGTGTGTGTGTGTGTGTATATATATATATATATATATATATATATATATATATATATATATATATATATATATATTTTTTTTTTTTTTTTTTATACTTTGTCGCTGTCTCCCGCGTCTGCGAGGTAGCGCAAGGAAACAGACGAAAGAAATGGCCCAACCCCCCCCCCCCCCATACACATGTACATACACATGTCCACACACGTGTATACATACCTACACAGCTTTCCATGGTCCACCCCAGACGCCTCACATGCCTTGATTCACTCCACTGACAGCACGTCAACCCCTGTATACCACATCGCTCCAATTCACTCTATTCCTTGCCCTCCTTACACCCTCCTGCATGTTCAGGCCCCGATCACACAAAATCTTTTTCACTCCATCTTTCCATATATATATATATGTATATATATCATACAAACCTCCAACAGCCAGGATCGAACCCGGGACCCCTGTGCAAGAGGCAGGCATGCTAACCGCTAAGATATGGCCCATAGCCTAGCGGTTAGCATGCCTGCCTCTTACGCAGGGGTCCCGGGTTCGATCCTGGCTGTTGGAGGTTTGTATGTTCTATAAAGGTGCGCGTTCATATTCACTTTATTCGTATGTGTATATATATATATATATATATATATATATATATATATATATATATATATATATATATATATATATATATATACATATATATATACATATATATATATATATATATATATATATATATATATATATATATATATATATATAGATCCACACAGGGAGGATAGGGGATGATGAAGAAGGGAGTTTGAGGGGAGGGAGGCGTTTAAACTCAGGTTAAAAAATACCTGCAGAAGCCTGATTTTTTTTTCTCTCTTTTTTCTTGGTCTTCCTCTCAGCCAACGGCGCCTTTGGCTGGGGGATTAAAATGCTGGTAAGTGGAAGGGATTTACACTGAATCTAGTGTTTATGAGTGTGGATTTACGGGTAACACCTTCGTGTGTTGGAGGGATTTACAGGTAATATAATGTGTTTTTTTTGGGTTATGGATTTATGGGTAACACCAAGTGTTTCTAGGATTTATGGGTAACAAAAAGTGTTTCTAGGATTTATGGGTAACATCAAGTGTTTCTAGGATTTATGGGTAACAAAAAGTGTTTCTATGAGGAGATTTATGGTTTATACAGAGTGTTTGCAAGTGTGGATTTACGATTAACACCAAGTGTTTCTGAGTGTGTATCTGTGGTTGATCCAAACGGCCTGTGAGTAAGGATTTATGGGTATTACTAAGTGTTTCTGAGGTGGGGAATCCAGAGTGTTTGTGAGCGTGAAATCATGGGTAACTACGTTTCTGAGTGTGGGATTTATAGGTAACACCAAGTGTTACTACGTGGGGATTTATAGCTAATACAGTGTGTTGGTGAGTGGGGATTTATAGGTAACACCAAGTGTTTCTAAAGGGGGATTTATAGCTAATACAGTGTGCTTGTGAATGAGGATTTATAGGTAACACCAAGTGTTTCTAAGTGGGGATTTACGATTGACAGGGCTTGCTTGTGAGTATGGATTTGTGGGTAATGGAGAGTAAACGATGAGTGAGCTGGGATAGACATTGGGTCGATAGGACGAATGACGTCAGGGTCTGAGAGCGAGATGATAACCTAAAGAACACAGAAGAGAGAGAACAAAAAAGAAGAGATATGAGGAAGAAGTGAAGCAGATATAAACAGATGCATAACAAAAGACCGGTTAATGAGCTCATCAGTGAATCGAAAAGTTACGAGAGATCAGAAGAATATCACTATCGATAGAAAGCCATGGCAAAACAGCTTGTTGAAAGAGTCCTCCTCCTTCCTGTGCACCTACACACTACTACTTCACTTGGGCTGAAAAGACAAGCCCGGTTGAAGCTTCCAAATAAACTCAGTGAGATGTCCAATACCTGAAGTCATGTTTCTCTCATCATCTCTCGTTTATTTTCCCTTCATATACTGTTTGCCTTTCTACAATGTGAATAACATCGCCTTCACAATCTGCAGAGTAGTTTGGGACTTTTTTTGTGCTTTTACAGGATCTTGGCACCTCAGTTTCTGGTTTACTGCCGGGTGGAAATGCCCTTCGAACACGTAATTTCCGTATGGTGTGTAAAGTTAAAAATATTATGGACATGTAGGAGAGTGAGAGGTGTGCACGGAGAGAGTAAACTGGAATGACGTGGTACACAGGGGGCGACATAGTGTCAACGGACAAAACCAGGGCATGGGAAGAGGCCACGGTAAACCATGGAAAGGTCTGTGGGTCTAGGTTGCGAATAGAGAGGTGTAGGATCGGCGCATTACACATGACAGCTAGAGAATGGATGTGAACGAATGGGGGCCTTTCTCGTAGCTTTTTCTGGCGCTACCTCGCCAACGCGAGAAACGGCGGACAGGTATGAAAACCAGAGCCTCACCAGTACTGGAGGGTTGTGACAGTGTACCGTGCAGAGCCAGAGCCTCACCAGTACTGGAGGGTTGTGACAGTGTACCGTGCTAAGCCAGAGCCTCACCAGTACTGGAGGGTTGTGACAGTGTACCGTGCTAAGCCAGAGCCTCACCAGTACTGGAGGGTTGTGACAGTGTACCGTACCTCACAAGTCTCACACTGGTCACCATACTGGAGCTGTCGTGGTCATCAGACACAATGTTCACACACCTCAGACTTCGGCTTTACCAAAAATCCTTAACACACATCACAAAAGCTTACATTAAAGTACATTTGAACGGCTTGATGGTGAAGACCTAACTGAATCTAATGCCATAAGTCACAGATGTACCCAAAGCTTCACATGTCTCTAGATATACAGTGAGAATATATAATATGTTAGTGAGAATGTCTCAGCAAGCGAGAAATGCCAACCAGAAGACTTTCCCCTCCCGTGTGTGTGTGTGTGTGTGTGTGTGTGTGTGTGTGTGTGTGTGTGTGTATGTGTGTGTGTGTGTGAGTGAGTGCAAGAGACCGGTGAGTGTCACAGCCAATATGTCTTGAGAATATTCCATTAAACCTGAGGACAGCCAACTGACGGCTCTGGTTGTGAGGCAAGACAATATCCGGTGATTGCAGGACGTGCACTCGTCCCCTCCCCAACCCCATGGCAAATATTCATGGCGATCTGGGCCAACAAGACAACACCAGCAGATCTCCACCACAGATACACGTGCGGGGAGACACTAAGAATACATGGGAGCCTGTGAATTATGTAGGACGCAAGATCTGTCTCTCAAGTTGTTAGAGATAGAGATGGATATATATATATATATATATATATATATATATATATATATATATATATATATATATAGAGAGAGAGAGAGAGAGAGAGAGAGAGAGAGAGAGAGAGAGAGAGAGAGAGAGGAAATGTCTATTTGTGCATCCAGAATAAGCAAAACTTTGCCAAGGGATGTACTCGTCACGAAAGAAAAGAAGGGCTTTATATAAGTACTCCCTTACTACTACTGGCATGTAGGAATCGAACCACAGCTTGGAGGATTCGAACCTGGGACTGGATGGATATCTTCCCCTCTTGTATCAATACTTTTCAAAACGAGCAACAGGCGCCAAGCAAATATATTTCTCTTGGGGCTCAGAGGTCAGTTCGTAAGTCAGCCTTGCTAAGACGTGAAACAGAAAAGAAACATAAAATGAAAGAGGTTATAAAGTACTAAATTGGCTTTCCCGCTTTCGCGAGGTGGCATACAAGAAAACAAATGAAAGATGGTTTCAGATGCGCACATCCATTCACCAACCGCCATGTATAATGCACTAAAACCAGAGCCCACCATCCACAGTCAAACCTTACAGACTACCTCATACTTTATCTTCCCTGGTTCATCCTACTGACTGCATGCCGACCCCCATATATCACACAATCCAATTCATACTATCCAATGCACGGTTTACTCTCTTTAATATCCAAGCCCTGGTGTCCCCAAAGCCTTCTACAATACATTATTACGCCCCTTTCTTCGTCGTCTTCCTCCCACTTGCTCCCTCCTCTTCTGACCTAAGTATTCCCCAAGGCATTCATTCCTTGCCCATCCTTTCCATAACCCCAAACCATTTCAGGATCCCCTGGTCGGCCCTCTTGGTCAGACTGCGTCTACTACCATGCCTTACAAGATCACCTGATCACCCCATCTGTCACCACGTATCATCAGGGTATTTCATTTCTAACAAACCCAACCTCCTCATCCTTTGCTCTGCATTGAGGTTTCAAAGACTCGCATCCATACTACACTGTTTCGACAACTTTACCATCAAACACACCCAATCTTACTCGTACAGACAATGAACATTCCTCCCATATGCTACTTAATGCACCCAAGACCTTAGCTCCATTACCCGTCCTATGACTATATCAACTTCCACGTCCACTCTTAATCAAGACTTACACGCGAACTATCCCGTGTCACACTCTCACCCTTGCTACACCTCATTTCCATACTTTAATTCCCATCAACTCGCATCAACTCTCTTTCACACACACACTTTCCCAGACTCTTGACATCAGTTTATGCAGTTTGGTTTTAGATTTTTTCACCAAAAAAACACCGTATCACTTACAAAAGCAACTGATTCATCTCTCCAAATTCTCCACTCCCAGCACACATTAGACCTGTCCTTTCCTCCGAGACACTTCCACTCAACGTCACTAAACACCACACGAGAGAGGAGAGTAGAAAAGCCATGGTGACACCACACATCCTTGACACAGACCCGCCTCTCCCACAGAACCACTCACCTTCCTCCCATCTTATTCGCACAAAGGTCTTACTCTCCCGGTAAATGGTTTTCACTGTCTTTAATAGCTATTTTTCCACACCATATATTCTTAGCACTCGCCACCAAGCATTTCCGTTCGCCCTATCATACGCTCTTTCCAGATCCGTAAATGCCACATACAGAATCCTCTTCTTTCCCTAAGTATGCCTCACACAAAGCCTTCAAAGAAAACACTGGATCGTTTACCGCCTCTGAAACCACACACACACACACACACACACAAAAAAAAAAAAACACACAAAAAACAAACAAAAAACAAACATACACACACACACACACACACACACACACAAAACACACACACACAAACAAAACACAAACACACACACACACACACACACACACAGTGACCGTATATGGTACCTGATCCTAAAAGAATGAGGGAAGGGAAGGGGAGAGTAGTTTAGTAACCTAACCTAACCTACGTCAACACCAAACATCAAACTAAGCCTTGCTAATAATCAACTTACCCCTCGATCTAGGTCATCCACGCCGAGTCTGGAAGGCTAACGGTCAAAAAGGGAGACAGGGAGTTGGTAGGTTCTGTACACCTTGTTTTTCTTTTTTGTTTTTTTTAAGGACTTTTGAAGAATTCTCAATGAGAGGTCGGATAAAGGAAGAGAAAGGGGCTTGATATGTGTGTGTGTGTGTGTGTGTGTGTGTGTGTGTGTGTGTGTGTGTGAGTGAAAGTGAGAGAGAGAGAGAGAGAGAGAGAGAGAGAGAGAGAGAGAGAGAGAGAGAGAGAGAGAGAGAGAGAGCAAGCCGGTTGTTGGCCTTCTGAGAAAAACTATATTGACGGGGAAAGCAATGACTGTGTAAGCCAGCGAGGGATAATGACTGATCGATTTGCTGTGAGCGGCACGACGGTACGACTCTTCTTGAGCACGACGGTACGACTCTTTGGCACGACGGTACGGCCCTTCTTGCGCACGACGGGTACGACTCTCTGGCATGACGGTACGACCTTTCTTGAAGACGATGGGTAAGACTTTTTCACGACGGTACGACTATTTTTCACGATGGTACGACCCTTCTTGAGCACGACGGTACGACTCTTTCACGACGGTACGACCCTTCTTGAGCACGACGGTACGACTCTTTGGCACGACGGTACGACCCTTCTTGAGCACGATAGCACAACTCTTCTTGGCACGATGGTACGACTCTTTTTGAGCACGACCGTACGACTCTTCTTGAATACGACGGAACGACTCTTCGAAACGATCGTACGACCCTTCTTGGGCATGACGGTGTACGACCCTTGAGCACGACGGTATACGGTCGATGTACACGATAATACTGTCCTTGAGCACCACTGTTTGACCTTAGGGTATAAAGGCAAGGTCAAAAACAGCTAAGGGCCGTACCGTCGTGTTTAAGGGTCGTGCAACGTCGTGTTTAAGGGTCGTGTACCGTCGTATTTAAGGGTCGTACATCGTCGTGCTCGAGGGTCGTACATCGTCGTGCTCATGGGTCGTACACCGTCCCACTCAAGGATCGTTTAACGTCAAACTCAGGGGTCGCATAACGTCGTCCTCAAGGATCGTTTAACGTCATACTTAAGGTTCGTTTAACGTCATACTCAAGGGTCGCATAACGTCGCCCTCCACGGGGATACGTCCAACACACATTCAAGTAGGACATGTCGGACAGACGGCAACATAACAGATGCAATACATGGACTACATCTACATCTCCATCATTTCTTAGATGTGTGACGAAGGGAGTGAGAGAAACCGGGAAGTGAGAACAGATGAGAACAAGGTTCAGAAGAGAATAATTCTCTCAAGACGCAAAATTTCTACGGTTTCTGTGGCCAGAGAGAATGTCTGTGAGAAGGTGGAAGGTGGATATGACTGAGGTGGACAGACGGGAGAAGCGTTGAAAGCTCGAGAGTGAAGTGTAGGGATGAAGTGGAGTTGTTGGAGTGGGAAGTGTAGGAATGAAGTGGGGTGCAGAGGTAGCGTGGATTGTGGAGAAAGAGTGAAGTGTAGAAACAGTGATGAGCAAGGATAGGATAACGAGTAGCAAAGAGAGACGGTAAGAGGAGGAGTGAAGTGTAGAGACAGAGTGAAGCGTAAAGACAGAGTGAAGCGTACAGACACAGCGAAGTGTAGAGACACAGCGAAGTGTAGAGACACAGTGAAGCGTAGAGACACAGCGAAGTCCAAAGACACAGTGAAGTGTACAGACACAGTGAAGTGTACAGACACAGCGAAGCGTAAAGACACAGTGAAGTGCAGAGACACTGTGAAGTGTAAAGACACTGTGAAGAGTAGAGACACTGTGAAGTGTAGAGACTGTGAAGTGCAGAGACACAGTGAAGTGTGGAGACACTGTGAAGCGTAGAGACACAGTGAAGTATAGAGACACAGTGAAGTGTAGAGACACAGTAAAGTGTAGAGACACAGTGAAGTGTAGAGACACAGTGAAGCGTAGAGACACAGTGAAGTGCAGAGACACAGTGAAGTCCAAAGACACAGTGAAGTGTAGAGACACAGTGAAGTGTAGAGACACAGTGAAGTGTAGAGACACAGCGAAGTGTAGAGACACAGTGAAGTATAGAGACACAGCGAAGTGTAGAGACACAGCGAAGTGTACAGACACAGTGAAGTCCAGAGACACAGTGAAGTATACGTACAAAAATAAGTCCACCGTAATGTGTAGTGACGAAGTCAAGTGTAAGGATATAATAACGTGAACTCATACAGTGTAAAAATTATCAAGTGTACAGACTGAGTGATGTGTTGAGACAAAGAGAGATAGTGAGTCAGGGAGAGAATAAGTGAGAGTGATAATGCTCTCTAATTGATAAATGTTATGATTCACACAAATTTCTTCATTGACACTTCCTCATTGGATCATACCATATCTAACTACAAAACAAGAGAGCATGATTATAGAATTCCATATCTGTGATTACAGAATCCTGTTTCTATCTATAATAGTTTGATCTTATACCCACAATGATCCATGAACTTCTGAGCTTTTCCACAAGCACAAAACAACTTCGCTACAACACTATATAGGGTCTGTTGATGGTTGGCTGCTTGTTTGGGCTTTAGGCCAATCAACTGCTGCCAGGGGGTCATTAAAGGCCGTCAATGTAAGCTCCATCCACGAACCGAAAAAATCTCTGACACACCTTCTTCAGGTGTTAAAGATAATTGTACGACCACATAACACATTCACTATACATGTGGCCTATGGTCTACTGCTACTGAAATCATCTTACTATGACTTCACATCAACAACACAAGCTTCTATTTCTTTTCTTTTCGTACATCTTTCATATCTTTATATAAGAAATAATATATTTTCTTTTTTTTGTCATACCCTGATGCTACTATCCTCAACAGAAAACATTAAACTTACGACTTTATGTCATAAAAAAAAAGAAAGAAAAAAAGACTCCATCTGTAGATGAAGAAATCTTTGACCATTAAAACTTCATAATGAAGTTTCGAAGTTTCTGTTTCCCTTTTTCCTCCTCTTGGCCTCAAGTGATCTCGAACACGTTCCTATGAATAAAGGAGTGATGCCATTATTATCGTCCGTTTTCTTTTTCCCAGAATGTTTCCAATTGACCATGTACACATACCCTCTCCCCCAACACTTTTCTATAAAAAAAAAAAAAGAAAGGAAAAAAAAAAACCTCGGTTAAACAATCTGACACAATGGACGAAAGATTTTGATAAATGCTCAAAGTTCTTGTCTCACAGTGGGCACCCTGCCTTCCTTACTCATTTTTCCCAATGTGTGTGAAACAAAAACACAGTTTGGAGTATACTCTCGTCAAACACATGTAATGCACCGTATCTATAGTATATTTCGAGAGGAAATACTATTCAGTGGAGCTACCATAACGATTAAGCGCTACGTCGCACAGCGTTCATTTGGAAATCCATCGGAGCCACCCATAAAGATAATTAATTTGTCTGGTGTACATTTAAGGTCATCATCAAGAAATGTAATTAAAAAATTATGGAAGATTTTTTTTTTCTCATGTTAGCACATGACCCAACTCAAACTTTTTTCTTTTCCTATGATGCAATTAGCATAAAGACATTACCATTCACATCATCATCACTACTGGCTGCCGGGGAATGTCATATAAATAAAACTTTTACCAATGAAGAACCAAAAATTTGCCTTCTTGATTAAAGTTAAACCAAATTGGAACATCAAAGACAAACTTATAATCATGTTCCCCCTAACTTTTCTCTCTTAACCACATTTTCTAAACATTTTCTTCATGGATGATACGTAATACGTAAGAAATGCATCAGCTGACTTATCAATTTATCTTTTTTTTGATAAAAGTTAAGTGGTGAAGAGGTAGTTACTGGCAGCGATGCATTCACGGGCCGCAAGGCGTCAAACTCCGCATAAGTTCGAATCCTCTTCGTGGAAGCTGGTCCGCAGTCAACCTAGCTGTTCTTCCTCCCGTAGGAGTTGCTCGATAAAATGGGTACAAGGCTCAGGATAGGTTTTATATATATATATATATATATATATATATATATATATATATATATATATATATATATATATATATACCATTTTGCTTTGTCGCTGTCTCCCTCGTTAGCGAGGTAGCGCAAGGATACAGACGAAAGAATGGCCCAACCCACCCACATAAGCATGTATATACATACACGTCCACACATGCAAATATACATACCTATACATCTCAATGTATACATATATATACACACACAGATATATACATTTTATACACATGCACATAATTCATACTGTCTGCCTTTATTTATTCCCATCGCCACCTCGCCACACATGGAATAACAACCCCCTCCCCCCTCATGTCTGCGAGGTAGCGCTAGGAAAAGACAACAAAGGCCCCATTCGTTCCCACTCAGTCTCTAGCTGTCATGTAATAATGCACCGAAACCACAGCTCCCTTTCCACATCCAGGCCCCACACAACTTTCCATGGTTTACCCCAGACGCTTCACATGCCCTGGTTCAATCCATCGACAGCACGTCGACCCCGGTATAGCACATCGATCCAATTCACTCTATTCCTTGCCCGCCTTTCACCCTCCTGCATGTTCTGCCAGATCCACTCCCAGATATCTAAAACACTTTACTTCCTCCAGTTTTTCTCCATTCAAACTTACCTCCCAATTGACTTGACCCTCAACCCTACTGTACCCGCTCCCATATATATGTATATATATATATATATATATATATATATATATATATATATATATATATATATATATATATATATATATTTTATCCCAGGGGATAGGGGGGGGGGGGAAGAATACTTCCCACGTAATCCTTGTGTGTCGTAGAAGGCAACTAAAAGGGGAGGGAGCGGGGGCTGGAAATCCTCCCCTCTCGTTTTTAATTTTCCAAAAGGAGGAACAGAAAAGGGGGCCAAGTGAGGATTTCCCTCAAAGGCTCAGTCCTCTGTTAACGCTACCTCGCCAACGCGTGAGATGATGAATAGTATGAGATATATATATATATATATATATATATATATATATATATATATATATATATATATATATATATATATATATATATATATATATTATCCCTGGGGATAGGGGATTAAGAATACTTCCCACGTATTCCCTGCGTGTCGTAGAAGGCGACTAAAAGGGGAGGGAGCGGGGGGCTGGTCGCCTTCTACGACACGCAGGGAATACGTGGGAAGTATTCTTAATCCCCTATCCCCAGGGATAATATATATATATATATATATATATATATATATATATATATATATATATATATATATAGTGTAAATGAGTTGGCTTTGATTAAGGCAGCCAGCCATGTCACCTCATCTACCATAAAAGGGACACGTCAGTCATGAGCGCCGTATATATCTCACTTGTCTCCCTCACCTTTCCCCCCTCGACGCAATCCATCCACTCCCTACGGATACTGATCCACTCATATTTCAGCCGCTACCTTTAGCGGTCTATAAATCATTCTTGGGAGTCTGGCGGTCTCCCTCCTCCGCCCAGATGTAGTACCCTGTACATACTCCGTCGACCAGATTCTGTTGCTTGTATTTTCCACTGCGGCCGGACGCAGTTGCTTGCGTTTCGCCTGCGTTGTCTCCTCCTCTACGATGCAGCGGCCTGTACTTCCTAAACCCTCGACCCTTATACAGTTCGTATCATCTTCGTCCAGACGACCGTTTTACCCAGCGTGCAAATTTCAGAGTCGTCGCTTAGTGTGTTTTGTGTACTAGTCTGTCATGTAAGGAGTTGATGGCTCTTGTATTGCCATGGGGGTGCTCTGGGGTGAGGCTGCTGTAAGAGGTGGTGTTGGAGAGGAGGTGATGAGAAAATACGTTGGTGAGGACAGTGTTGGTGGTGGTATGAGAGAGAAGGAGTTGCGTGGGTTTTGCCTCATGGGATGTACCAAGTCCCACAGATGTGTCTGTGTAGGTGTAAGGCCGAGGTGTTGTCTAAAGTGTTTTTCGTGGACTTGGAAGAAGAGAGACTTCGGACGCTAATATTTCAAGTGTGTAAGTGTATAATTATCAATCTGGACTGTACGGCGGGGAGAGGAGTTCTACATTCGTAGGGTCCAGTCTGTTATAAACATTCGTAGGTCCTACATCTTAACTTTATGTATGCTCCGTAAATTCATAATTTAGTCATTCACTTCATTCCATTCACGCACAACTCTTATCACATATAAGTTAGAGGTTCTGTATGTTTCAGGATATATATATCCCTGGGGATAAGGGAGAAAGAATACTTCCCACGTATTCCCTGCGTGTCGTAGAAGGCGAATAAAAGGGGAGGGAGCTGGGGGGCTGGAAATCCTCCCCTCTCGATTTTACTTTTCCAAAAGAAGGAACAGAGAAGGGGGCCAAGTGAGGATTTTCCTTTTTAGGCTCAGTCCTCTGTTCTTAACGCTACGTCGCTAACGCGGGCAAATGGCGATTATACACGGAATATATATATATCATTTTTTTTGTATATATTCGCCATTTCCCGCGTTAGCGAGGTAAAGAACACATGACTGGGCCTTAAAGGGTATATCCTCACTAGGCCCCTTTCTCTGCTCCTTCTTTTGGAAAAATTAAAACGGGAGGGGAGGATTTCGAGCCTCTCTCTCTCTCTCTCTCTCTCTCTCTCTCTCTCTCTCTCCCCCCTTTTAGCCGTCTTCTAAAACACACAGGGAATACGTGGGAAGTACTCTTTCTCCCCTATCCCAGGGATAATACATATAATATGTATGCAGTCTGTTGTGGATGAGAGAGCTTGGGAAGTAAGTCAGTTGTTGTTCGCTGATGATACAGCACTGGTGGCTGATTCGGGCGAGAAACTGCAGAGGCTGGTGAATGACTTTGGTAAAGTGTGTGAAAGAACAAAAGCAGAGAGTAAATGTGAATAAGAGCAAGGTTATTAGGTACAGTAGGGTTGAGGGACAAGTCAATTGGTAGGTAAGTTTGAATGGAGAAAAACTGGAGGAAGTAAGTGTTTTAGATATCTGGGAGTGGATTTGGCAGCGGATGGAACCATGGAAGCGGAAGTGAGTCATAGGGTGGAGAAGGGGGCGAAAGTTCTGGGAGCGTTAAAAAGTTTGTGGAAGTCGAGAACATTATCTCGGAGAGCAAAAATGGGTATGTTTGAAGGAAAAGTGGTTCCAACAATGTTATATGGTTGCGAGGCGTAGGCTATAGATAGAGTTGTGCGGAGGAGGGTGGATGTGCTGAGAATGAGATGTTTGAGGACAATATGTGGTGTGAGGTGGCTTGATCGAGAAAGTAATGAAAGGGTAAGAGAGATGTGTGGTAATAAAAAGAGTGTGGTTGAGAGAGCAGAAGAGGGTGTTTTGAAGTGGTTTGGTCACATGGAGAGAATGAGTGAGGAAAGATTGACAAAGAAGATATATGTGTCAGAGGTGGAGGGAACGAGGAAAGTGGGAGACCAAATTGAAGGTGGTAAGATGCAGTGAAAAAGATTTTGAGCGATCGGGGCATGAACATGCAAGAGGGTGAAAGGCTTGCAAGAAACGGAGTGAATTGGAACGATGTGGTATACCGGGTGCTGTCAATGGACTGAACCAGGGCATGTGAAGCGTCTTGGGTAAACCATGGAAAGTTCTGTGGGGCCTGGATGTGGAAAGGGAGCTGTGGTTTCGGTGCATTATTACATGATAGCTAGAGACTGAGGGTGAACGAATGTGGTCTTCGTTGTCTTTTCCTAGCGCTACGTCGCGCGCATGTGTGGCGGGGTGGCGATGAGAATGAATAAGGCAGCAAGTATGAATTATGTACATGTGCATATATGTATATGTCTGTATATGTCTATATATATATATATATATATATATATATATATATATATATATATATATATATATATATATATATATATACGTTGAAATGTATAGGTATGTATATGTGCGTGTGTGGACGTGTATGTATATACATGTGTATGTGGGTGGGTAGGGCCATTCTTTCGTCTGTTTCCTTTCGCTTCCTCGCTAACGCGGGAGACAGCGACAAAGTACAATAGATGAATAAATAATATATATGCATACATACATATATATACATATATATATATATGTATATATATATATATATATATATATATATATATATATATATATATATATATATATATATATATCATTCCTTCTATAGAGATTCCTGTAGGTTCATCGATTCACAACAATCAGTAACAGAGAAAGGACTCTCTCTCTCTCTCTCTCTCTCTCTCTCTCTCTCTCTCTCTCTCTCTCTCTCTCTCTCTCTACAACGCAGTAAGCCAGTACCTCAGTGGCTGTCAAGAGTCAATCTTTACGCCTAGGTTGTCGTCTTTTCCTCTTAACCTCATTTACACGTGGCTGCTGGCCCTTACTCAATCTCGCACACAACATTTCGCACGTAACCCACACGCAAATCACAAGACTCGCTCGTCGGAACTCTTAACGTTGCCCTTGGTGAGTGCTTCCTGCTATGTGTGCCTTTTGGTAAAGTCTCTCGCAATTACTCTCTCTGTCTCTCTTACATTTGTGTGTGTGTGTGTGTGTGTGTGTGTGTGTGTGTGTGTGTGTGTGTGTGTGTGTGTGCTGAAACATTCCGGACATACTGGGATGATGAGTGAGGAAAGGTTGACAAAGTAAACATATGCATAATAAGTGGAGGGAACGAGCCGAACGGGAAGAACAAATTGGAGGTGAAAGGATGAAGTGAAAAAGATTTCGTGCGATCGAGGCCTGAGTATGCAGGAGGGTGAAAGGCGTGCACGGACTATAACGAACTGGAACGGTGTGGTATATTGGGGTCGACGTGCTGTCAACGGACGGAACAAGGGCATGTGAAGTGTCCGAGGTGAAATGTCTTTGGGGCCTGGTTGTGGATAGGAAGCTTTAGTTTCGTCGCATTACACATGATAGCTATATATATATATATATATATATATATATATATATATATATATATATATATATGTATCATACTTTGTCGCTGTCTCCCGCGTTAGCGAGGTAGCGCAAGGAAACAGACGAAAGAATGGCCCAACCCACCCACATACACATGTATATACATACACGTCCACACACGCACATATACATACCTTTACATTTCAATGTATACATACATATACATACACAGATATATACATATATACACATGCACATAATTAATACTTGCTGCCTTTATTCATTCCCGTTGCCTTCCCGCCACACATGAAATGATAACCCCCTCCCCCTCGCACGCGCGCGAGGTAGCGCTAAGAAAAGACAACAAAGGCCACATTCGTTCACACTCAGTCTCTAGCTGTCATGTATAATGCACCGAAACCACAGCTCCCTTTCCACATCCAGGCCCCACAAAACTTTCCATGGTTTACCCCAGACGCTTCACATGCCCTGGTTCAATCCATTGACAGCACGTCGACCCCGGTATACCACACACACACACACACACACACACACACACACATATAGTTCTGCCCTGCTATCTTACGTATCTTATCTGAAATTCAAAGACTTATCTTCTTGGTTTACGGTACAGAAGATATGATCAACTGTTGAATGAAATAATCTTCTGATCAAATGGTTTACTACGTAGAGAAAACCTTAAATATGGTACGTTTCATCTGCGACTTTCAATAGTACGTTCATTGGCTGATGCATATAAGATGAGATAGAAAAAATAGAAATACACCTCTTGTCTCGTTTTTTTCTTCTGGCGTGAGCGCCTCTTGAATGTTATATAAAAAGAAATGTTTTATTCAGTACAGACGGCAATATATTACCTTTGTTATGAGACGCAGGTATCCTGACACTTGACAAGTGAGAGAGAGAGAGAGAGAGAGAGAGAGAGAGAGAGAGAGAGAGAGAGAGAGAGAGAGAGAGAGAGAGAGAGAGAATTCTGCCTCGAAATGTCTCAGCCGAAACTTCAAGCAAAGGGAAAGTTCAGCGGTGACGTCCCTCTCTATCTGGAGCTGGACAGGAAAATCTACCCAAACGATCGTGTTTTTGGAGACATCTCCCCCACCTCCCTTTACCCTCCCCACATTCCCGCAACCCCTCCTCTTTCTCCCCTAGGAGGCGCCACTAGTCTTCTGGGGGAGGGAGGGGAGGGAAGGAAGGGATGGGATGGGAAGGGAAGGAAGGAAGACAAGGAAGGAGGCAGTCAAGAGCATGTCCGCTTCATCCATCTATGGACTTGACTTCCTCGGCCTCTCGGGCGGACGCGTGCGGTCACTCTTTTGTCTTGCGGCCGACCCCATCACAAGCCACGGGGACCGAGTCGACGAAGCCCACAACATACGAGACTCCACGAGTCGACGGAGGGTTGTTTTAAAAGGCCTGGAAACACCCGGGCGGACGACCAGACACATCCACCCACCCCCACCCACCAGACGCCCTCCTGCCATCAAGTCCCGGAGTGTATGTCCGTAGCAGCAGGTGTGGAGGTGGTGGTGTGCTGGTGTTGGTGTGGTGGGCTGTGAACTCGGAGATAAACTGTGAGCGCTGGGGGGTGATGCTGGCATACATACTGCTCCTCCTCCTCCTCCTCCTCCTCAGACCGGCGGGTCCGCACTTATGGCTCTCCGCCTGGCCCGGCAGGTTAATACTTTCAAGTTACGAAATTGGACCGGTTTGGGGAGGGGTTACACGACCGACGGCGAGGGGGGTGGCGGAGGAGAGGAGGGCAGCTACTAGGCGGCCGACGGAGGTGTAGGGGGATGGGGTTAGTTGCAGCAGACACAAGAGACGCCGACGCCCCCGTGCGGCAACAAGAACAACAAGTAAGGAATAAAAATAAGGGACGAGTCTTCTCGAAAAGTCTCTCCTGACGAGGACTTTCTGCTCTCTCTCTCTCTCTTTTTTTCCCTTCCTCCTGTAGGAGGAGCGACATTTTGTTGCACACGAAACAGAGAATTTTCATGAAAACTTTTTCTTTTTACATAACTGATGAAGGACTGTCGGGCATTATGGAAGATATATGTCACAAGATAACAGACCAACAGAAGGGGGGTATGGTCTTCAGGGGGGAAGGGAAGTTCACAAAGGAAGCAGAGCAACAAGGGGAGGTAGATACACAGGGCTGGTAGATCTACAAGGCCGGTAGATCTACAGTGGGAGGTGGACCTACAAGCGTCTCACCTCTCTCCTGCCCATGTTGGTGACGAATCTCTTTGCCAACCCTCTCTCTCTCTCTCTCTCTCTCTCTCTCTCTCTCTCTCTCTCTCTCTCTCTCTCTCTCTCTCTCTCCCTATGCTGGTGACCATCTCACTCCCTCATCCGACCAAATTCATGAACTCTCTCTCTCTCTCTCTCTTGTAACCCTCTCCATCTCTCTCACTTTACCAAGTTGGTTACCATCTAGTTCACCTCGTACCGCCCTTGTTAGTAATCATATTCCTCGTCTGTCTCGCCCATACTGTGACCATCCCTCTCGTCTAATATTCTGAGACGGAGCAGCTCCGCTCTTAAGGCGTGGACATAAAATTTCCTGATGTTCCTGAAGCATGAGAGTCTGTAAGGTAACGGGGGGGAAAGAGAGAGAGAGAGAGAGAGAGAGAGAGAGAGAGAGAGAGAGAGAGAGAGAGAGAGAGAGAGAGAGAGAAGAGGAGGAGGAATCTCTCATACGAAATGAAAGATCACACAAAATTACGAAAAGGGAAGAGCAACGACTAAAACAGGCCTTAACTTTCCCCTGGAGAAACAAAAGACTCTCGGTGGGAGCGTACTGCTGAGATAGCTGGGAGAAAAAACACACAAAAAAAACGCTATACAGTCTAGTCTCGACACGTCTCGCGTGTCACCACCGCCCGCTACATATATATATATATATATATATATATATATATATATATATATATATATATATATATATATATATATATATATTGGAAAGGATCACAATTTTGCGCGTGATCAAGATATTCCTATGAGTCCACGGGGAAAATGAAACACGATAAGTTCCCAAGTGCACTTTCGTGTAATAATCATATCATCAGGAGAGACACAAGAGAGAAATATAACAGTCAGTTGATATACATCGAAGAGACGAAGCTAGGACGCCATTTGGTAAACATGTGATTGTCCAAAACATACAAAGAGCGTTCATAAACTTATCATTTTACAAATTTTATCAACAATAAAGTTATCTAATTTGTATAGACCATCACTAATATTAAGATTATAATTCTTTGTGTATCTAATAATAGAAGATTCAATGATATTTCTCTTGGTAATACAGTTAGAGTTAATAACTGAGATGGCGTTACACCAGTCAATACAATGATCATAGTTTTTAACGCGATTAAACAATCTATAAAGTGCCTTGTGGAGACTGTGATAAATTTTATGTTGGTCAGGCTGGTAAGGATCTTCCTGTTAGACTTAAGCAACATAAATATGGTATAAGAACGGGACAGGAATCAAATGCCTTGTTTAATCACGTTAAAAACTATGAACATTGTATTGACTGGAGTAATGCCATCTCAGTTATTAACTCTAACTCTATTACCAAGATAAATATCATTGAATCTTCTATTATTAAATACACAAAGAATTATAATCTTAATATTAATGATGATCTATACAAATTAGATAACTTTATTGTTGATAAACTTTGTAAAATGATAAGTTTATGAACGCTCGTTGTATGTTTTGGACAATCACATGTTTACCAAATGGGCGTCCTAGCTTCGTCTCTTCGATGTATATCAACTGACTGCTACATTTTTCTCTTGTGTCTCCCCCGATGATGTGATTATTACACGAAAGTGCACTTGGGAACTTATCGTGTTTCATTTTCTCCGTGGACTCAGGAATATCTTGATCACGCGCAAAATTGTGATCCTTTCCAATATATGAATATATAAATATATATATATATATATATATATATATATATATATATATATATATATATATATATATATATATATATATATCATGTACATGTGTATATATGTATATGTCTGCATGTGTATATACATATGAATACGTTGAGATGTATAGGTATGTATTTGCGTGTGTGGATGTGTATGTGGGTGGGTTGGGCCATTCTTTCGTCTGTTTCCTTGCGCTACCTCGCTAACGCGGGAGACAGCGACAAAGTAAAATAAAATAAAATAGTATTTCGTCATCAAATTCATCATCAAGTGGATCTTTAGACGACTCATCGCTACAGAGCGAACACCGCTCGATGTCCTCTACACTTTGCAGACAGATGTGACGTCCTCCTTCCGTCATGGCTGAAGGGTAACTGACGACCTCAAGATGATGTTATTAGGATGTCTCAGGCATCTCGTGCCATCTCCAGAGGTTCGCTCAAGTTCGAATGTTGGGAAGAAAGCACGACTCGTAGATCTACGTGATGTCCCCTTTACTGGGTTACGTACGTCTACGTCAGGTCTGGTTCAAATGGCTCAGAGGACACGGGTATGGCATCACAAATGGCGGAAACAATAATCAACTTGTGTCCGTCTTTGTCTCATCTGAGACTCGCCTCAGGTTCCCCTCTCCCTCAGGCGTTATGGCAAAACTTTCGTCGCAGCCTCTCGTCTGATCCAGAGCGTCTGGCAGGGTGTGGTGAGTACTCAGTCTTTGCTCTCTTAACTTCCTTCCTCGGGTGTTCTCGCACACTTTCGACAGGTGGTGTTCCTCGGGGTTCTCTTCTGTCGTTTACCCAGTTTCTATAGACGATCTTCCTTCTTCAGCTTTCTAACCCTATTCATTTTTTATGCCGATGTTTCGTCCCTAAGTATTTCAGCTCAATTTCCCCTCCCCTTCCTCAACTGTTCATACTCGTTCTCTTTCTCGCGCTGAATATAATACCTCTCTCTCTCGAGTCGGACTTGCGCAACATCTTGGCATGGGGAAGCAACACCTTGATGAAACAAATAAATTGCCAGGTCGCCATTTCTCCTCAAAACCTCTTTCTAAGACTCATTCATTTCCCATCGTTCAAGTTCAAAGCATTACCGTTCACCCTTGTTAGACAACACACATGTTAATCATAACCGTATCTCCCACTACATCCGGAAAACCCATCATAATCCACAACACAAAGCGTGCTTCTCACAAGCCTGGGGGGGGTGATGTATCATGTGTTGTAATAACATCTCTCGTGAGCCGCTGTTTCCTAAACACACACTTGATATTAATTTGCCTTGATGTGGAGTACTGCTGACACACCCGGGGTCGCCTCTTCGTCCATCTCCCTCCACGCAAGAGTGGCAACAAAAACCTTCCGTCTCTCATCAGTTTTCCTCTACTTCAACTCTCTGTTTATCTACGCCACGAGCGTGCTGTTCCGGTCACCCAACACCACGACTCCTCCCTCATCCCGTTCTAGAGGCATTACTTCAACCACTGCTCTCCTGCATTGTCCACGAGGGTCCCTGCTAACTATAGGCTTGGACCCGAGTCAAGCGTCTGGCTGCTGCTTCCCACATGTTCTGTATGGAAAGCCGTCCACACGAGGCTCGACCGTTATGATGACACCTCACCACCTCCTCCGTTATAATGACACCTCCTCCTCCTCCGTTACGATGATACCTCCTCCACTGTTATAATGATACCTCCTCCTCCTTCCCAACGAATATACTAAGCTGTGGGATTCTATTCTATATATATAAATATATATATATATATATATATATATATATATATATATATATATATATATATATATATATATATATATATATATATTATCCCTGGGGATAGGGGATTAAGAATACTTCCCACGTATTCCCTGCGTGTCGTAGAAGGCGACTAAAAGGGGAGGGAGCGGGGGGCTGGAAATCCTCCCCTCTCGTTTTTTTTCTAAATTTTCCAAAAGAAGGAACAGAGGGGGCCAGGTGAGGATATTCCAAAAAAGGCCCAGTCCTCTGTTCTTAACGCTACCTCGCTAACGCGGGAAATGGCGAATAGTTTAAAAGAAAAAAGATATATATATATATATATATATATATATATATATATATATATATATATATATATATATATATATATAACGTACCTTACATAGGTACCTCTCTCTCTCTCTCTCTCTCTCTCTCTCTCTCTCTCTCTCTCTCTCTCTCTCGGTGCTTCTCTCTCTCTCTCTCTCTCTCTCTCTCTCTCTCTCTCTCTCTCTCTCTCTCTCTCTCTCTCTCTCTCTATCTCTCTCTCTCTCTCTCTCTCTCTCGGGGCTTGTTGATGGTCCCATCGTAATCGCAGGTCCTTATCTTTACCACCATTAAGACATAAAGATATAATAAAAAATTCTGACCTAAAGGTCTTACTGCTCTAGGAGACGTAGTATAAAGTAATGGGGCCACATTATCACTTTAATTATGATGATGTGGATTAAATTCTTATTAGAATTCAGTGAAATTTCCTCGTGTGTGTGTGTGTGTGTGTGTGTGTGTGTGTGTGTGTATGTGTGTGTGTGTATGTAAGTGTGTGTGTGTGTGTGTGGTGCGAGGTCATTATCTTACTGCTGTGTTTTATCGGTCTGT
This sequence comes from Panulirus ornatus, assembly GCF_036320965.1. NCBI lineage: Eukaryota > Metazoa > Arthropoda > Malacostraca > Decapoda > Palinuridae > Panulirus > Panulirus ornatus. The sequence goes on from NC_092273.1 coordinate 16,544,108, forward strand.
CTGTCTGTCTGTGTGCGTAAGGGAGTACACACACACACACACACACACACACACACACACATATCCACCCGCCCACACACACACACACACACACACACACACACATATCCACCCGCCCCCCCCCCCCCCCCACACACACACACACACACACACACACACACACACATATCCACCCGCCCACACACACACACACACACACACACACACACACATATCCACCCGCCCACACACACACACACACACACACACACACACAAGGTCCTGATATTTTATTAACGTGTGTTGGAAGAAGTTTGCAGACACTTGAGGGGCAGCATGAAATATTCTTCAATCTGTTACTGGAGGAAGGTCAGAGAGAGAGAGAGAGAGAGAGAGAGAGAGAGAGAGAGAGAGAGAGAGAGAGAGAGAGAGAGAGAGAGAGAGGTAAGGGCCGGCCTGTCTTTAAGAGAAGACGCAGAGAAACTGCGCTTGATCTCAGTGCGGTCTCTCTCCGGCCAGTGTGGACGGTAAATACGCCGGCGAAGTAATTCAAGTCAACAAGTATGTGTGCATCACCTGCAAAAGGAGAGTAAATACCGAGGTGGGAGACTACAAGCATTCAAGAAGAACTGACTGCGTAACAAAGAAACAGACAGGTGGATTGTACTTTCTTGGATCACAAGAAAGCGTTTGACGCAGCGCCACGCGGCAGGACGGTCAAGCATCGGGAACTTCGTTGGGGGAATAAAAGAGGAGATTCCTTCGATGGACAGAACATTACCTTCGACTGGAATGGCTCCGAGAGGTCATGTTAGAAGAGCCTTATTGACATGGGGGTGTGAGGCCACCAGCAGTATGCAGCAGGGTTCGGTCCTGGGACCACTACTCTTCTTGATTAAGGTAACCAACTCGCCAGCAGGACCAGACTCCTGCCTAAATACGTTGGCGGATGATGTCAAGGGCACGAGGGAAGCACTGGATCATGACGACCACATGACCTCACAACGGAACCTTGAGTGTTATGATACGTGATGGTTTGATGAATTTTCGCCCCCCAGACCAAATTGCTTGTTAATGATGACTGCACACCGTACCAGAAACCCTCGCTACAAATATTAGCCAGCAGTAAATATTCGACAGGAATATTATCTATGTGACAGAGAGGATTGAGATTTGACGTATAAAACCTCGATACAAATATTAGCCAGCAGTAAATATTCGACAGGAATATATCTATGTGACAGAGAGGCTTGAGATTTGACGTATAAAACCTCGATACAAATATTAGCCAGCAGTAAATATTCGACAGGAATATATCTATGTGACAGAGAAGATTGAGAACTGACGTATTTCCCAGCTTGTCGTCAGAGTCTCACTTTATATAAGAGAGCTATACTGTACAGCTGACGCACTATCTTTTTTTTGTTTTCTATTTCCACAGCAGCCGGCATGGCACGAGGGAAATAATACCACCAGATGCAACCATTTGGGATGAATAGGTTGTAGAAAATGACAACAAAAGAGGGACGAGAACTCCCGAACTTTACTGCTCTAGGAGAGAGAACCTCATAACGGTCAAGTCTCGTGTGGTTGGCCTCCCCGCAAGATGCTGCTATGTGAAGCAGCAGCCAGATACATGCTGTACGTCGGGGTCATACACGGACAAAAGTGCCCGGAATAATACCCAGAGAGAGAGAGAGAGAGAGAGAGAGAGAGAGAGAGAGAGAGAGAGAGAGAGAGAGAGAGAGAGAGAGAGAGAGAGAGAGAGAGACAGACCCAATATTGTAGGTGACGGAGGTGGATGGTTAAAGGGAAGTGATAAAAGACTTAAAGACGCCGTTGATGGGAATCTCATTTCACTTGGGGCGTGGTGGCAGGAGAGCCATCCTATGTACGTAGGCGGTACTCCAGACCTGGGGCGTATAAGGACCTGATGATTGGATCCGGAATAAACAATCGAGCGAAAAATGGCTGTTGTGTAGCGGTTAGCCACGGGCAGCCCAGGGTCGAATCCTGGATGCAGCGATTGTTCCACAGTCAACAGAGCTGTTCATCCACTCCTAGGAGACGGTCGATAAAATGGGTCCCTGGCTCAGCGTAGCATATATATATATATATATATATATATATATATATATATATATATATATATATATATATATATATATATATATATATATATATATCAATTATACCCTCAACTGCTTCATTGCTCATCTTTGCATTTAAATCACCTATCACTATAACCCGGTCTCGTTCATCAAAGCTGCTAACACACTCACTCAGCCGCTTCCAAAACACTTGCCTCTCATAATGTTTCTTCTCATGCCCAGGTGTATAGGCACCAATAATCACCCATCTCTCTCCATCCACTTTCAGTTTTACCCATATCAATCTAAAGTTTATTTTCATACACTATCACATACTCCCAAAACTCCTGCCTCAGGAGTAGTTCTACTCCTTCCTTTGCTCTTGACCTTTCCCCACCCCCTGACTTTACTCCCAAGACATTCCCAAACCACTCTTCCCCTTTACCCTTGAGCTTCGTTTCACTCAGAGCCAAAACATCCGGGTTCCTTTCCTCAAACAAACTACCTATCTCTCCTTTTTTCTCATCTTGGTTACATCCACTCACAATTAGACGCCCCAATCTGAGCCTTCGAGGAGGATGAGCACTCTCCGCGTGACTCCCTCTTCTGCTTCCCCTTTTAGAAAGTTAAAATACAAGGAGGGGAGGGTTTCTAGCCCCCCGCTCCCGTCCCCTTTAGTCGCCTTCTACGACACGCGTGGAATCCGTAGGAAGTGTTCTTTCTCCCCTATCCCCAACGATATATATATATATATATATATATATATATATATATATATATATATATATATATATATATATATATATATATATATGTATATATATATATATATATATATATATATATATATATATATATATATATATATATATATATACATTATATGTATATATATATATACATTATATATATATATATATATATATATATATATATATATATATATATATATATATATATATATATATATACATTATATATATATATATATATATATATATATATATATATATATATATATATATATATATATATATATATATATATATATATATCACGTAAGGGGAGTAAGGGGGGAATGGGATGTATTTAGGGAAGCAGTCATGGATTGCGCAAAAGATACCTGTTGCATGAGAAAGGTGGGACGTGGGCAGATTAGAAAGGGTTGCGAGTGGTGGGATGAAGAAGTAAGATTGTTAGTGAAAGAGAAGAGACAGGCGTTTGGACGATTTTTGCATTAAGTAGAGCGAATGACTGGGAGATGTATAAAAGAAAGAGGCAGGAGGTCAAGAGAAAGGTGCAAGAGGTGAAAAAGAGGGCAAATGAGAGTTAGGGTGAAACAGTACCATTAGATTTCAGGGAAAATAAAAAGACTTTTTGGAAGGAAGTAAATAAAGTGCGTAAGACAAGAGAACAAATGGGAACATCGGTGAAGGGGGCAAATGGGAAGGTAATAACAAGTAGTGGTGAAGTGAGAAGGAGATGGAGTGAGAAATTTGAAGGTTTGCTGGTTGTGTGACGATAGAGTGGCAGATATAGGGTGTTTTGGTCGATGTGATGTGCGAAGTGAGAGGGTCAGGGAGAATGGTTAGGTAAACAGAGAAGAGGTAATGAAAGCTTTGCGGAAGATGAAAGCCGGCAAGGCGGCGGGTTTGGATGGTATTGCAGTGG
>NC_092273.1:16552847-16557847 GCF_036320965.1 Panulirus ornatus
ACTACCACTATGGATGTAAATGCAGCCACCTATATCTCCCAGTTTCCTATGACCTTTCTATCATATACAATCCTAAAGCCCTTCTTGGCGGTAGGTTCATCTTTTTTCACCAGCCTCCTACGTGGGACAGTGTCCAGATACATAAGAGACAATCTACCGTTTTCTCTCTCGTCTAATTGCTTGGAATCAGTTATCTCTCTCGTGAAAATCTAAGAGGTTTGTGACGCGAGACCTTTGCTTCCCTGAAGGCGTGTTCTGTCTCAGCAGGTAGTTTCCTCTCTCCATCAAGTCATACATTTGCTGTCTGTCTGAAGTTCTCTTTCCAGGACCTCACACACCACACTCGTCAGGGAGACTGGTACGTTCTTCAGCGGTTCCTCCCGGTCTCCTGTCATTTGAACATGACGTTGACCCTCTTCCATTCCCTCGGCCCCTTACCTCCTTGCAGCGACATCTTATACAACGTTTCAGGCAGTGTGTCGAGTTCACTGTCGCACATCTTCAGCACATACGAAGAAATTTCATCAGGACCATGAGTCCTATATTGGTCAAGATGCTATCATATTCTGTATATGTCTTCTCTCCACCATGAGCCTGATAAGGGTCAATACCCTTTGATATTCTGTCAGTGTCTTCTCTCCATATATTTCTATGCTTTGCAATACTTCCTCCCCTGTCCATCTCTGATGCAGAGGCTATACTGTCTTCAGCTGTGAAATGTCAACTTATGAAGTGGATTTCTAGTTCCTCGCGTATTCTCAAGTCGTCCTCTACAGCCTTATGTCCCCGGACTTGTATTAACAGGCTTCTGAATCTTGGCCAAAGGTCGGTAAGCTGGGTGGTTGGCTGGTGTCATCAATCATCAATTCATTCTATGCGAGGAGGAGGTTTTACACTTGTGGAGCCACCTCCACCACTTGAATATTGTCAATTATCGTACAACTTCTTAAATTCACGTTTGCTCTGTGCACTAACCATGTCCTCAGTCATTTTATTCCCTCCATCCAGAACTTAGAGACTGTAAAAGCACTTCCTTATATGATTCCTAAGAAATTCTTCAGTCTCATGTAGCGACCTCTGGTTGATCTAAACCTTAATCTTTTAACGAATAATTCACTGTCCTCGTCATGTCTGTCTCTCTTAAAAACATAAAGGTCTTCAGGTAGCGACCTCTGGTTGTTCTAACCCTACATCTTTTGAGGAACTTTTTCACAGTCCTCGTCGTCGATCTGGCTTAAAAACTCAAAAGGTCTTCAGGTCTACCTTCTCCCTAAGTGGGCAAATCTAAAGCTTCCAGCCTTTCCTTGTAACTTTGCTCTCTTAACTCTGGTGCCATCTTTACTGCCCTCCTTTGGACTTTATTAGCTCTTTGTGCCTCTTTAGCTGCGGCGACCAAACACGAGAAACATATTCTAGTTATATCATTATATATGAATAACTCTATATATTTCCTTTTCCATGTACTTGAAAGCTATGCTGATATCTGCCAGCGGACAGTTTGTCTCCTGTACTATCCTCCTAATGCAGGTCTCTGGTGGCAGGTTAAGGACGGTGTCGACTCCCAAGTCCTTTCCTCACACACAGAATCCTGAAGCTTAGTTCCTGCTGGATGATAATCATATTGAGGCCATCTTAATCTCTGCCCCATCCTCGTTACCCTAAATCTGACCATGATCGAATTTCATCAGCCTTGTATCGGACCAGCACAGGGAGTTTGTTTAGGTCCCCATGTATGCTGATGCAGGATTCCACACATTGCACTTCCCCCATGACCTTTGCATCACCTGCAAATATATGTAGGCAGGAGTCCACACCATCAGGCAAGCACATAAATCAAGAAGAGGAAAGGTCCCAGAACAGAAGCCTACAACCTTCTTCTGGACACCTCAACCCTATTAGAGGAAACTCCTCCGACATGTGTCCTATGTTCCCTTCCACTGAGACAATCTTCTATCCACCACGGTGTGTGATCACCTATTCTTCACAGTAGGGAGAGAAAGAGAAAGAGCTGTACCCTTGTGAGGCATCCTCTCATGTCCCGTACCTACGCCGGGATTCTGAGGAACCTAAGAGACGAAGCCCCTTGTAAACTGCAGCAGAGCAACGCGGAAGGAAGGAGGTGATGGACAGGATCAGGTAAACGGTGCTCACACGGATGCCTGCAGAACAAAGAGATTTACACTCCTGTGGACACCAGGTTAATCTCTGGTCGCCGGCGAAATCCTTTCAAGTTCCCAGACTACAAAGAGGAAATTAGTAAACCTGTTTATTGGTACCTGAATCAGAAGCCTGCTTTGATCTACCCTGAGTGACTGTGCTTATGAGGACGTAGCAAACATAAGTGGCTGTATGTGAATAGAGTAGAAGTGTGAGGGTTAGGTTACAGTGGTTATGGATAAACTGGATGATAATGGTGGTTCTTTCTACATCTGTGGCATGAAGTGATTTTCATGTGTGTGGGAGAGAGAGAGAGAGAGAGAGAGAGAGAGAGAGAGAGAGAGAGAGAGAGAGAGAGAGAGAGAGAGAGAGAGAGAACATGAGGATATTTTACACAGTAGTTGGTGGCATCTAAATCAGCAGAATGTCTTTGAATATATCCTACCCTTTTGTTTTGTTTTTCATCTCGAAACATCACGAGGAGATGAGACCTGATCAAGCTAAAACAAACACAGACGTATGGCACACAAGACGAAAGACGTATGGTACACAAGACGAAAGACGTATGGTACACAAGACGAAAGACGTATGGTACACAAGACGAAAGACGTATGGTATACAAGACGAAATATTGTATGAATTTTGTAACCTCAGCTGGGCATAGTTGGCTCTGACGACTGCATCAGAATCAGTAGGAGTTCCTAAAAGTGGAGCTCAGGGGCCATTACAGAATCTAGGTAATTACAGTAAACTCGACAGAGTTTAATGAAGTTATCTTATTCTCTCTCTCTCTCTCTCTCTCCAGACGACGTTGTGGATATAAACGGGTTCGTGTTCATGCCACTGAAAGAGACTAGCATTTTTGACTTTTTTTTTGGCAGAAAAAAAGAGAATGACTGCGAATGAAAAGTCAAAAGAGAGACATAAAGATGATGGAGTTTAACGTGTGTTGTGCAACGAAGTATATATGTTTTACGAGTGTAGTTCACAGCACAGTCCTATCAAGCAAGGAGGTGATGTTAGGATGGACGGATGACATGTGACCATTTCATATGATGATGGAAGCGCTAGATACACAGTGATGCTCCATCTTGACAACAATACCTAGATGGAAATCTTATCAGACAGGCTTCGATCTAATTGCAGAAAGGGGTAAAGAAAATGTTATATGTACACAAAAATTGACTAATACGTACATAAGCACATTTGTACTCGTAAATATGCACAGCCAAACACACACACACACACACACACACACACACACACACACACACACACACACACACACACAGAAAAATTGCATACACACATTTAAGAATACAAGCAAGCACAAATGCATACAGGAACGTAGCGTAACACACACACACACACACACACACACACACACACACACACACACACACACACACAGAAACACATACCCATACATACGTTATCATCATACGTAATATATATTCTCGTGCAGACCCGTAGCCCACAAGACCCTAACTACTTTGAACTACTGCACGTTACACCTTGAGGCGTCTGTCCGTTTGTTTACCAGACCTTTCAAAGACTAACCGTGTCACATACAGGCCACCAAATTATGGGCACAAGGACTCAAGACTCTGGGCCATTTTTACTTTTGTCTTCAACACAGCGCGTGGGCCTTGAAGCCAGCTTTGGAGCGACCAAAACGCCGCATTTTCAAAAAAAAAAAAAAAAGAAAAAAAAAATCAAGGATAACATTAACCTCAGTCATCATGACTACGACACCTTGAACTATGACGACCGACGAGTACCTCACTGTCATAGAGACAGGAACCAATGGCGCTACATCCTCGAGGCCGATAAACAAAGGCCACCCTCCAAAGTGATATAAACCTTTTCTATATACAAAAGCCACTAATATTAGCGAAAGTCTATACAAATTGGATATCTTTACTGTATATATATATATATATATATATATATATATATATATATATATATATATATATATATATATATATATATATTTATATATATATATATATGTATTCTTATGAGTCCATGGGGAAAATGAAACACGATAAGTTCCCAAGTGCACTTTCGTGTAATAATCACATCATCAGGGGAGACACAAGGGAGAAATATAACAAGTCAGTTGATATACAACGAAGAGACGTAGCTAGGACGCCATTTGGTAAACATGCGATTGTCCAAGACGATATATATATATATATATATATATATATATATATATATATATATATATATTTTTTTTTTTTTGCTTTGTCGCTGTCTCCCGCGTTTGCGAGGTAGCGCAAGGAAACAGACGAAAGAAATGGCCCAACCCACCCCCATACACATGTATATACATACGTCCACACACGCAAAATATACATACCTACACAGCTTTCCATGGTTTACCCCAGACGCTTCACATGCCCCGATTCAATCCACTGACAGCACGTCAACCCCGGTATACCACATCGCTCCAATTCACTCTATTCCTTGCCCTCCTTTCACCCTCCTGCATGTTCAGGCCCCGATCACACAAAATCTTTTTCACTCCATCTTTCCACCTCCAATTTGGTCTCCCTCTTCTCCTCGTTCCCTCCACCTCCGACACATATATCCTCTTGGTCAATCTTTCCTCACTCATTCTCTCCATGTGCCCAAACCATTTCAAAACACCCTCTTCTGCTCTCTCAACCACGCTCTTTTTATTTCCACACATCTCTCTTACCCTTACGTTACTTACTCGATCAAACCACCTCACACCACACATTGTCCTCAAACATCTCATTTCCAGCACATCCATCCTCCTGCGCACAACTCTATCCATAGCCCACGCCTCGCAACCATACAACATTGTTGGA